>NC_073394.1:2709539-2834539 GCF_028641065.1 Leucoraja erinaceus
GCCGAACAACTTTTTTTCCCCTTAGTCCCACCTGCCTGCACTCATACCATAACCTTCCATTCCCTTCTCATCCATATGCCTATCCAATTTATTTTTAAATGATACCAATGAACCTGCCTCCACCACTTCCACTGGAAGCTCATTCCACACCGCTACCACTCTCTGAGTAAAGAAGTTTCCCCTCATGTTACCCCTAAACGTCTGTCCCTTAATTCTGAAGTCATGTCCTCTTGTTTGAATCTTCCCTATTCTCAAAGGGAAAAGCTTGTCCACATCAACTCTGTCTATCCCTCTCATCATTTTAAAGACCTCTATCAAGTCCCCCCTTAACCTTCTGCGCTCCAGAGAATAAAGACCTAACTTATTCAACCTATCTCTGTAACTTAGTTGTTGAAACCCAGGCAACATTCTAGTAATCTCCTCTGTACTCTCTCTATTTTGTTGACATCCTTCCTATAATTGGGCGACCAAAATTGTACACCATACTCCAGATTTGGTCTCACCAATGCCTTGTACAATTTTAACATTACATCCCAGCTTCTATACTCAACATCCCAGCTTCTATACTCATATGTATTGTATAATGCTACACTTTTTCATTCACTTTAGTTTGGTACATGCTTCTCCACATTTCCGCTATAACCAAAACACCGTCAACTTTATAATTAACACTACGGATTAGAAAATGTGTTGAATTTTACCAGATGTAAATTTAAAAATAAAAAGATGTATCTGCAGTGAGTAAGATAATGCTGCATTACCTAAGAGTCCACAGCGATATTAGCTGAATGCATTAAACATTTATCTACCAATGTCTCTAAGTAATTTTTGGTCCTCATGAATACTTAAATAAAGATTTAGAACGTAATATAGGATGATCAACAAAGGAAATCAAAGATATGTAGGTGTTTCTGCATCACTCTGTTCAAAATATGGTTTCGAAATTTGAGTTTTCCAAACCATAACCTGCTTCAACTTTAAAAACTAAAAGTTTTTTATAAGTACTTACTCCAAGATTCAAGATTCAAGAGAGTTTATTGTCATGTGTCCCTGATAGGACAATGAAATTCTTGCTTTGCTTCAGCACAACAGAACATAGTAGGCATTGACTACAGAACAGATCAGTGTGTCCATATACCATTGTATAAATATATATGTACACACATGAATAAATAAACTGATAAAGTGCAAATAAATAGATAATGGGCTATCAATGTTCAGAGTTTTGACCTTAATCTGAAAACATTCAATTCAGGTAATTGCGAATTGTAGACCAGGAAGAGATATCACAGGGACAAATTATTTTGCAAGTGTAGAATGTAACACCAATCGAGATTGTTATAGGTAACCTTTGAAAGAGTTCGCAATTGAATAACTAGATTCCTTGTTAAAAGGATGATCACAACTTTATTGAGGTTCTATGAGCTAGGAGAGACTCGATGGGCTGAATGGCTTCCTCCTCTGTCAACAAGGGCGAAATGAAAATGAAAGTTAAGTTTGACTGACTACAAACAGGAAAGCAAAGTGTTGGAGGAGTCAGCAGATCAGGTTGCATCTTATTTTAGATTAGTGTAGAGATACAGCATGGAAACGGGCCCTTCGGCCCACCGAGTCCGTGCCGACCAGCGACACCCGCATACTAGCTCAATCCTACACACTTGAAACAATTTGCAGAAGCCAATTAACCTACAAACCTGCACATCTTTGGGAGGTGGAAGGAAACCGGAGCGCCCTGAGACAAACGCCCAATGCAGGTCACGGGGAGAACGTACAGAGAAACATAGACAATAGGTGCAGGAGTAGGCCATTCGGCCCTTCGAGCCTGCACCGCCATTCAATATGATCATGGCTGATCATCCAACTCAGTATCCTGTACCTGCCTTCTCTCCATACCCCCTGATCCCCTTAGCCACATCTAACTCCCTCTTGAATATAGCCAATGAACTGTGGCCTCAACTACCTTCTGTGACAGAGAATTCCACAGATTCACCACTCTCTGTGTGAAAAATGATTTTCTCATCTCGGTCCTAAAAGATTTCCCCCTTATCCTTAGACTGTGACCCCATGTTCTGGACTTCCCCAACATCGGGAATAATCTTCCTGCATCTAGCCTGTCCAACAAACTCCTTACAGACAGCACCCGTAGTTGGGATCGAACCCGGGTCTCCAGCGCTGTGAGGCAGTAACTCTACCGCTGCGCCACCGTCTGGGACATGTACGAAAAGTATATATTTCAAAACGAATGAGAACGCTGGCCTGTTTGGAGTCCTAGAATACCCTGGGGGCACAGTGGTGGAGTTGCTGCCTGACAGCGCCAGGGGACCTGGGTTTGATCCTGGCTGTGGATGCTGTCTGTACCATGTTTGTACGTTCTCCCTGTTACTACATAGATTTACCCCTCTGTTAAAAAAAATATTTAAATTTTTTTTTTCACAAATACTTTTATTCACGAAACAAAAGCAAACATACAGAGTATTAACACGGTTGAAGGCCGCCTATATTGGCAGCTCACAAACAAACTGACACCAAATTTACACATCACCAACGTTATCAATAATACCTCCACCTCCCGCAGCCACCATCGTTCCCAGATTCCCCGTGGACACCGCGCGCTCCCTCTCCAGGGACACGAGGGCGCACAGATTTACTCCGGGTGCTCCCGCTTCCCACATGCCAAAGACGAGCTGGTTCATCGGGGAATTGTCCCCAGTGTGTGTAACATAGAAACATAGAAACATAGAAAATAGCAGGAGTAGAGGCCATACGGCCCTTCGAGCCTGCACCGCCATTCAATATGATCATGGCTGATCGTCCAACTCAGTATCCTGGACCTGCCTTCTCTCCATACCCCCTGATCCCTATAGCCACAAGGGCCACATCTAACTCCCACTTAAATATAGCAGGGTGAAGGGTGTGTGTGAGAAATGGGGACAACACAGAACTATCGTGAAAGGATCATCGATGGGCCGAAGGGCCTGTTTCCATGCTGCATCTCTAAACTAAACTAAAAATATACTCATATACTCATATCTCCATTACGTCTAACTTATCACCTGCTAGAAATTACTCCCCATAGTTCTTCCAAGGTCTCAAATAGAGTTTGTTTTTCTCGAAATCTATTTGTTACATTTGGTTAGTTAATTCCCTTGTGTTTTTTATACTTCCTTCTTCTGTGTGAATTATGCAATCTCTTTGCCATTGGAAACATGCAGATCTGACCTTCTGTTCCATCATCTAAGTCATTAATAAACCTTGCTTTGAAAAATCCCAGATGATTAACTCTCGTTAGATCAATAACTCTGTCCATATTCGTACGTTACCTAGTTCAGTAACAAAGCATATATAGGATTGATTGTCCGTGCCGAAACATAATCTCCCCTAGGAACTGCAGATGCTGGAATCCTCAAGCATAAATCCAAAGTACTGGAGTAAAAAAGGGCCTGTCCACCACGAGCATGCGACTCCATAAAGAAGGCACCCGCATGACCCCTAACGTGGTCGCTTGAGCCGTTTACGGCCCTACGCGGGGAAAAAAACCGGGTCACGTCGACTCGTCGGAGCCGTATCATCATTTTGTGCGGATCTAGTCCCCCTTAACCTTCTGCGCTACAAAGAATAAAGCCCTAACTTGTTCAACCTTTCTCTGTACATATATAGGATTGATTGGAGAAACAAGGAACTGCAGATGCTGGAATCTCAAGCAAAACACAAAGTACTGGAGTGTCCCAAAACTCCATGCGGCGCGCGGCTAAACGGGTCGCTTGCGTACGGCCCGCGCAGCCACGCCGGAGCTGTATGGAGTTTGAGGCCGTACGTTCAAAATTCCGCCTCGACGGGCCCAAGCGCATTGTACGCACCGTCTCGATGCGCAGTGCTCGTACGCAGCGTCTTGATGCCGTACGTCACGCGCGAACTTCCCGTGGACTTCGCTCGAACTTCACGTCACTCGACCTCGACCTCCGCGCAGCCCCCGCTTCCGGTCGCATGCTCGTGGGACAGGCCCTTAACTCAGCGGGTCTGCATTGTATGAGGAAGGGGATGTTCATTTTTTTCCCCCCTTGTAGTGAAAGGCTTGGATAGAGTGGATGTGGAAAGGATGTTTCCACTCGTGGGAGAGTCTCGGAACAGAGGTGGTAGCTTCAGAATTAAAGGACGTTCCTTTAGGAAGGAGATGAGGAAGGATTTCTTTAGTCAGAGGGTGGTGAATCTGTGGAATTCATTGCCACAGAAGGCTGTGGAGGCCAAGTCAGTGGATATTTTTAGGGCAGAGATTGATAGATTCTTGATCAGTACGGGTGTCAGGGGTTATGGGGAGAAGGCTGGAGAATGGGGTTAGTAGGGAGAGATAGATCAGCCATGATTGAAAGGCAGAGCAGACTTGATGGGCCGAATGGCCTAATTCTGCTCCTATCACTTATGAATTTATACGTTTCTGTCTTTTTACATTTATACACAAGCAAAACCACCTGAAGAAGGTGTCACGACCTGAAACGTCACCCAGTGATGTTCTCCGCAGATGCTGTCTGACCCACTGAGTTACTCCAGCACTTTGTGTCTATCTTTGGTATCAACCAGTTCCTCGTTATATGATACATAGACAGCCTTTTGCAAATAATGCCAGGATGTGGTTGAATGCAAATTATGTTATCCTGCATTACACTAGCCACCACTCATCACAGGTTAATTTGTGTATGAAGGAACTGCAGATGCTGGTTTATACCGAAGATAGACGCAACATGCTGGAGTAACTCACTGGGACGGGCAGCATCTCTGGAGAGAAGGAATGGGTGACGTTTTGGGTCGAGACCCTTCTTCAGACTGAGAGTCAGGGAGGGGGAAGCTGGAGATATCTTGAACAAAAAGAATGAACGGTAAGAAAATCAAGACCAGCAATGATGACCAAGGAGGTGGTGGAGCCCACAATGATCCATTGTTGGCTGTGGAAGAGGGGGGGCTGTGATAACGAGGGGGGTGCAAACAGCGAAACTAAACAGGACGAATTGTATTTGTTTGTGTCAACAGTTCTGAAATTTGCTGAGGTCATGAAATCATTTGCTGAGGTCAACTTGAGCGTCCAGGAGCGGAAAAGAATGCAGAAAGTTGTGACCACTGCCCAGTCCATCATCGGCTCTGACCTCCCCACCAACAAACAGACTCTGAACTGTAACAGTCTATTGCACTTCATCTGCTTATTTATGTGTATATTGAACTGAACTGTTCTGTATGTATGCTTACAATATTCTGTTGTGCTGCAGCAAGCAAGAATTTCATTGTCCCATCTGGGACACATGACAAAAAAACTCCCTTGACTTGACTCTGGAGTTTAGAAGGATGAGAGGATATCTCATTGAAACATATAAGATTGTTAAGGGGCTTGGACATGCTAGAGGCAGGAAACATGTTCCCGATGTTGGGGGAGTCCAGAACCAGGGGCCACAGAGTTTAAGAATAAGGGGTAAGCCATTTAGAACGGAGACGAGGAAACACTTTTACTCACAGAGAGTTGTGAGTCTGTGGAATTCTCAGCTTCAGAGAGCGGTGGAGGCAGGTTCTATGGATACTTTCAAGAGAGAGCTAGATAGGACTTAAAAAGGGGATATGGGGAGAAGGCAGGAACGGGGTACTGATTGAGGATGATCAGCCGTGATCAAATTGAATGGCGGTGCTGGTTCGAAGGGTCAAATGGCCTCTACTCCTGCACCTATTGTCTATTGTCTATTGACTCTTGACTGGAGGGGACTGTAGTGGAGTACATTTGGTATATGTTGGAATGACATAGTTCAAAATATTTATTTGTTTAGTGTTCTTCATCATCTCTCCTTACAATGCTGGTGTTGTCATCATGTTGACCTGATATCGAGTATCATCGGAGGCAGACATGGGTGGGGAAACTGACGGCTGTGTTGAATAACACAGGAACGATGACTGAACCACAGAAGCAATCACACCTCCTTTGAAACACAAGGCAGACACACAAAGCTGGAGTAACTCAGCGGGACAGGCAGCATCTCTGGAGAGAAGGAATGGGTGACGTCTCGGGTCGAGACCATTCTTCAGACAGACGTAGAGAGATATAGAAAAGTCAAGTCAAGTCTATTCGTCACATACACATACGAGATGTGCAGTGAAATGAAAGTGGCAATGCTCGCGGACTTTTGTGCAAAAAGACAAACAAACAAACAACCAAACTATAAACACAATCATAAACACACACATATTCTTTTACATTATAAATATTGGAAGGAAAAACGTTCAGTATAGTTAGTCCCTGGTGAGAAAGGCATTTACAGTTCGAATGGCCTCTGGGGAGAAACTCCGTCTCAACCTCTCCGTTCTCACCGCATGGCAACGGAGACGTTTGCCTGACCGTAGCAGCTGGAACAGTCCGTTGCAGGGGTGGAAGGGGTCTCCCATGATATTGTTGGCTCTGGAGTTGCACCTCCTGGTGTATAGTTCCTGCAGGGGGGTGAGTGAAGTTCCCATAGTGCGTTCGGCCGAACGCACTACTCTCTGCAGAGCCTTCTTGTCCTGGGCAGAGCAATTCCCAAACCAGATGGTAATGTTCCCGGACAAGATGCTTTCCACCGCCGCTGCGTAGAAGCACTGGAGGATCCTCGGAGACACTCTGAATTTCCTCAATTGCCTGAGGTGGTAAAGGCGCTGCCTTGCCTTACTCACGAGTGCTGAGGCGTGTGATGCCCATGTCATATCCTCGGAGATGTGGACTCCCAGATATTTAAAACAGCTCACCCTATCCACAATGAATGAAAGATATGCAAAAAAGTAACGCCAGGACCTACCTGATCTCCTGGATACTATCTACCTCTTTGATCACCCTCAGTCTATCCTTGACTGGACTTTGCTGGTTTTACCTTGCACTAAACGTTATTCCCTTATCATGTATCTGTACACTGTGAATGGCTCAATTGTAATTGTGTATTGTCTTTCCGTTGACTGGTTAGCACGCAACAAAAACTTTTCACTGTACCTCGGTACACGTGACAATAAACTCAACTGAACTTCTTCTTTCGAGTCCATCTTCCACGTTACAAATGTTGACCTCGCTGTCATCGTCCGTCATGAAAAGCTTCCGGCGACAATCAGTGGGAGCCGTCACTTGTTGCAATAGATGATGGTGGTAGCAGAATTAGCTCGGGATACTTCCAGATTCCAGCCCCGCCCGCCACATGGATGCTTTCAACCTCAAGTGCAGTAGGTGGAGCAAAGGGTAAGATACAGAGTGCAGGCAACGATGCTGGAGAAACTCAGCGGGTGCCACCAATTTTGTCTACCTTCGATTTTTCCAGCATCTGCAGTTCTTTCTTAAACAGAGTGTAGAATATAGTTCTCAGCATTGCAGCGCATCGTCCAGTGTCCGCAATGGGGTGGAGGTAAATTATTTAAAGTTCTACTTTTAGTAAGTAGCAACTTTGACCAACCATGGTGGACATGAACTGTAGAACACTTGAATCTACTACAGACACAGAGTGCTGGATGTAACTCAGCGGGACAGGCAGCATCACTGGAGAGAAGGAATGGGTGACGTTTCGGGTCGAGACCCTTCGAAGGCATCTCATTGCTTCTCGCCAGCCATGCTGCCTGTCCCGCTGAGTTACTCCAGCCAGCATCTTCGGTTTAAACCAGCATCTGCAGTTCCTTCCTACACTTGAACCCACGATGACGTCTTCAAGGTCAAATCCCACCTTGAAGGCGCAATGTAAAAGATTAATCATCCTTAACAAGCTCGTACCATGTGTTGATTGCATAAAGTTGCGGTACCTATTAGATTTCTGTCTTTGAAGTCATTAAGTAAAATGAAAGGGTCAGTAATTGCACTTGAAGTGGCCACATGGGAATTGAATACGAACATTATAACCATTGAAGACATTAAGCCCCAAGTGTTGATGACTTAATTTAATTTGTAGATTTGCACACCCAGCATTTCCAATTGATTCGGATACAATAATTAAGAGCAAAACATGTTAATATTTAAGTGTTTATTATTTGTTCTAAGTAATGAGACTAAAGAGTTATTTAATTCAATTAGTGCAGATGCGAGGAGGCTTTGAGCAATGTGTAAATACCAGTCTATTTGGCCAGTGGAGTTCTCGGTGGGAATATTATGTTGGAAGGTCAGATCTAAATGTTGTGAAATGAACTGTGTTATTGTTGAAGGAATACCTTGTAGTATAATGGCCATGGTAGTGTGGGGACTTTGTCCATTGCAAATCAAAAGCAATTCAAACTTTTAAGTTTCTTTCTTACACTAGTGGGAGAGTCTCGGACCAGAGGTCACAGCCTCAGAATAAAAGGACGTACCTTTATGCCCCTGTCCCACTTCGGAAACCTGAACGGAAACCTCTGGAGACTTTGTGCCCCACCCAAAGTTTCCGTGCGGTTCCCGGAGGTTTTTGTCAGTCTCCCTACCGGCTTCCACTGCCTGCAACCTCCGGCAACCACCTGCAACCTCCGGGAACCGCACGGAAACCTTGGGTGGGGCGCAAAGTCTCCAGAGGTTTCCGTTCAGGTTTCCTAAGTGGGACAGGGGCTTTAGGAAGGAGATGAGGAGGAATTTCTTTAGCCAGGGGGTGGTGAATCAGTGGAATTCAATGCCACAGAAGGCTGGATAATTTTAGTCAATGGATAATTTTAAGGCAGAGATAGGTAGATTCTTGATTAGTACGGGTGTCAGGGGTTATGGGGAGAAGGCAGGTGAATGGGGTTGAGAGGGAGAGATAGATCAGCCAGGATAGAATGGCGGAGTAGACTTGATGGGCCGAAAGGCCTAATTCTGCTTTGTCACTTGAAATTTTGAATTTTGGGCGGCAGAGTGGTGCAGCAGTAGAGTTGTTGCCTTACAGCAGCAGCGACCCAGGTTCGATCCCGACCACGGGTGCTGTCTGTATGGAGTTTGCACGTTCTCCCCATCACGTGCCTGGGTTTTATCCAAGATCTTCGAGTTCCACCCACACTCCAAAGACATGCAGGTGTGTAGGTTAATTGGCTTGGCATCAATGTAAATTGTCCCACAGTGTGAGTGGAGTGATGTTAGCGTACGGGGATCGCAGGTCGGTGGCCTGTTTCCGCGCTGTATCACTAAACTAAAACTGACCGGTCGATACAATTCAGTAATGATTGCCCCGGTCAGAATGAGAAATACAATCAGATGTGGTTGGGGCGCACTAACTCCACTCAACTCTGCCAGAATGTCCGCGCTCGTTCACAAGCTTGACTGCACTATCCTTTCACAGTGTGACTCTTCCATCATCAGCCTGTGTGGGATTGTCTGCACAATAATTGCATGTCTCTCTGCCGAGCCAGAGCCAGCACTAAGACCGTGCCAAGACTGTGCCTTGCTGTGGCTCCTCTCTCCACGGGGGTCTCGGTTAGCAATAACACTTTCGTTTCAGCTCAGTTCAGTTTATTGCCACGCGTACCGAGGCGCAGAGAAAAGCATTTGCTGCGGGCTAACCAGTCAGCGTAAAGGCAACGCCTGGTTGCAGCCGAGCCGTTTGCAGCGAATTGTGGACGCAGCCCAGACCATCACACAAAGCAACCTCCCTTCACTCAGTCCGCCTGGACCTACCTGATCGCCCGGCTGCTAAACACTTTAATTCTCCTTCCCATTCCCACACAGACCTTTCTTACCTTGGAGGACTTACACAGTTCCCGCTGCACCAAAAAATCCCAGAGTATCATAAAGGACATTTCCCACCCCGGACACTCCCTGTTTGAACTGTTGCCGTCAGGCAGACGGTACAGATCTACAAGGACAAGGACGAACAGACTAAAAAACAGTTTTTACCCCACTGCTATAAAAGCACTAAATGTAGCCGCCAAGGAACACAGGGGCGATACATACTAAGGGACTGTGGTACACTGTGAAATCGACAGAAGGATGGAGGGTTGGGTGTTTATGCGTGATATTTTCGTGATATTTATTTTAGTTGTTTATCTTTTAATATTTTACCTTGTATGTATCGTTAGCTTTTAGAAATGTTTGAATGGTGCACTGGCTGGCTGACATTTTTAAATTTCGTTGTACATGGTTCATGTTACAATGACAATAAAGAAACTATTCTATTCTATTCTATTCTGTCCTAGGCCTCCTCCATTGTCAGAGTGAGGCTAAACGCAAATTGGAGGAACAGCATCTCATATTTCACTCGGGCAGCTTACAGCCCAGTGGTAAGAATCTTGATTTATCTAACTTCAGGTAGCCCCCTGGTATTCCCTCCCCCACACAAGTTGCACCAGCTTCTCGTTCTCGCCCAACAAACAGCTAACAACGGCCTGTTTCCTGTATCATCGTTACTTTTCTGCATATCTTTCATTCATTGTTCTTTATCTCTCTACATCACCATCTATATCTCTCGTTTCCCTTATCCCTAACCAGTCTGAACAAGGGTCTCGACCCGAAACGCCACAATGCCTACCTGACGACCCTTCTTCAGACTGACGTCGAGACCCTTCTTCAGACTGATGTGGAGGTGGGGGAGGGGCGGGTTCCCGCCCCTCCCCCATCTCCACATCAGTCTGAAGAAGGGTCTCGACCCGAAACGTCACCTATTCCTTCTCTCCAGAGATGCTGCCTGTCCCCCTGAGTTACTCCAGTATTTTGTGTCTATCCTAGGTTAAAACCAGCATCTGCAGTTCCTTCCTACACATTCCCTTATCATGCATCTCTATACAGTAAAAAAGGGCCGGTTGTAATTATGTGTTGTCTTTCCGTTGACTGGACAGCACACAACATAAAGCTTTTCACTGTACCTGTAAATGTGACAATAAACTAAACTGTAAACTGTACAGATACATGATAAGGGAATAACATTCAGTGCAAGGTGAAAATAAAAGTCTTTAAAAAAACGTTAGGTATTATGGTGACATTCAACACACTGTCACCAACACCATCATTAAGTATTCAAATTTAGACTTGGCACCTGATGGAAATATAATAATGCAAAAATATCTGGGATGAGCAACCTTCTGGTTTTGATGTTAAGTAAAACATGCATGCAAGCTTCTGGATGACAATTGTGTTGGAGAGGTGAATGTTCACATCAACTCTAGTGTTTCTCTTCCCATTATAACACTCTGCTGCTGTTAACATCAAGCTTTATCCCGCGGTCTAGGCAGAAGCTCAGGGGCGACGGCCCCTTTGGGGTTGCAGCTCCTAGACTGTGGAACAGCAGCATCCCTCTTCCCATCAGAACAAACTGCCCCCTCCATCGACTCTTTTAAGTCGAGACTTAAAACTCATCTTTACTCTCAAGCCTTTCTTGACGTCCTCTGAGGGAAGGCCACATGTATGACCATGTAACCATATAACAATTACAGCACGGAAACAGGCCATCTCGGCCCTACAAGTCCATGCCGAACAACTTTTTTCCCTTAGTCCCACCTGCCTGCACTCATACTATAACCCTCCATTCCCTTCTCATCCATATGCCTATCCAATTTATTTTTAAATGATACCAATGAACCTGCCTCCACCACTTCCACTGGAAGCTCATTCCACACCGCTACCACTCTCTGAGTAAAGAAGTTCCCCCTCATGTTACCCCTAAACTTCTGTCCCTTAATTCTGAAGTCATGTCCTCTTGTTTGAATCTTCCCTATTCTCAAAGGGGAAAAGCTTGTCCACATCAACTCTGTCTATCCCTCTCATCATTTTAAAGACCTCTATCAAGTCCCCCCCTTAACCTTCTGCGCTCCAGAGAATAAAGACCTAACTTATTCAACCTATCTCTGTAACTTAGTTGTTGAAACCCAGGCAACATTCTAGTAAAAGTATGTATTTATGTATTTATGAATGTACTTAATCTATGAACCAATGTTAGTAACGTTAGTACCTCCACCAATGTAAAGCACTTTGGCCAAGGAGAGTTGTTTTTTTAAATGTGCTATAGAAATAACAGTGACTTGACTTGACTTATCAATCTTCAACACTGCACAGTTGCAACCATTACCAGTGGACAAAACTGCACAGAGATTCAATTACCATCTATGCTCAAAACTAAGGCACGCTGTTTCAACCATTATCAGCGATCCAAACTGCATACAGTATCGACCTTCATCAGGCAGGTTGGCAAATGAACAATGCTATCACACAAAATGCTGGAGAAACTCAGCGGGTGAGGCAGCATCTAGGGAGCGAAGGAATAGGTGACGTCTCGGGTCGAGACCCTTCTTCAGACTGATGTGGAGGTGGGGAGGGGGGGCGGGAATCCGCCCCGCCCCCTCCCCCCTCCACATCAGTCTGAAGAAGGGTCTCGACATCAGTCTGATGAAGGGTCTCGACCCGAAACGTCGCCTTTTTCCTTCGCTCCATAGATGCTGCCTCACCCACTGAGTTTCTCCAGCATTTTTGACTACCTTCGATTTTCCAGCATCTGCAGTTCTTTCTTAAACAATCCTATCACCCACAGTAACTTCTGTGCAGGAATCATAGAAATTAGGTGCAGGAGTAGGCCATTCGGCCCTTCGAGCCTGAAGGAACTGCAGATGCTGGTTTACACCGAAAATAGACACAAATTGCTGGAGTAACTGGAGGGGACAGGCAGCATCTCTGGATGGAAGGAATGGGTGACGTTTCGTGTCGGGTCTGAAGAAAGGTCTCAATTCCGAAACATCATAAGATCATAAGTGATAGGAGCAGAATTAGGCCATTCGGCCCATCAAGCCTACTCCGCCATTTAATCATGGCTGATCTATCTCTCCCTCCTAACCCCATTCTCCTGCCTTCTCCCCATAACCCCTGACACCCGTACTAATCAAAAATCTATCTATCTCTGCCTTAGAAATATCCACTGACTTGGGCCTCTCAATGAATTCCACAGATTCACCACATTCTGTCCAAAGAAATTCCTCCTCATCTCCTTCCTTAAAGAACAACTAATTCTGAGGCTGTGACCTCTGGTCCTATACTCTCTCCCATGTGGATACATTCTCTCCACGTCCACTCTATCCAAGCTCTTCACGACCCTGTACGGTTGAATGAGGATACCCTCCTCATCCTTCTCAACTCCAGCGAGTACAGGCCCAGTGCCGTCAAACACTGACTGGAACCGTTCAAAAGGAACGTCATGTGTAGGAAGGAACTGGTTTAAACCGAAGGTAGACACAAAAAAGCGGGAGTAAAACTCATTGGGACTGGCGGCATCTCTGAAGAGAAGGAATGGGTGATGTTTCTGGTCGTGATGGGTTCAGTCTGAAGAAGGGTCTCGACCCGAAACATCGCCCATTCCTTCTCCTCCAGAGATGCTGCCTGTCCCGCTGAGTTACTCCAACACTTTGTGTCTACCCACACTAGCTAACCCAGTGCCAAACTGAACCTGTGTCACAGTTTATTCAGGGAATCTTTCAGATCTGCGGGCATCTCTCTCACTCTTGCCAAAAATAGGAGGTGGCATTTGGAACACGGACCTCAACGAGGAATTAGATTATTTGGATTTGTATTTTGGTTTGGAGATATTTTCTGTTGCAAATTCCTATAATTATTGCTCCATTTCCTTTGGAAGAGGCGATCATCGTTAATGAACTGGAAGACCCAGCCATCTGACTAATACATTTATAGTTGAGAATTGCCACTTTATTAATAAGACGTGGAAATGTTGCTTAACCACTTTCTGAATGAATGAACCAACAATGCAACGGTAGACACAACGTTAGAAATAAGTCAGGCACGCGCACTTCAGATGCGCGAATGTTCGTACAATAGTCAACTTAAATATAGCAACAAGGAACCGCAGATACTGGTTACAGGAAAGGACACAAAGTGCTGGAGTAACTCAGCGGGTCAGGCAGCATCTGTGGAGAACATGGATAGGTGACGTTTCACAGAGTGCTGGAGTAACTCAGCGGGTCAGGCAGCATCTGTGGAGAACATGGATAGGTGACGTTTCACAGAGTGCTGGAGTAACTCAGCGGGTCAGGCAGCATCTGTGGAGAGAAGGAATGGGTGACGTTTCGGGTCGAGACCCTTCTTCAGACTGATGTGGAGATGGGGGAGGGGCGGGAACCCGCCCCTCCCCCACCTCCACATCAGTCTGAAGAAGGGTCTCGACGTCAGTCTGAAGAAGGGTCGTCAGGTAGGCATCGTGGCATTTACACTAGCAACCCAGCCACTTCTCTGCCGGAGATGAGAACAAAAGTGGACACAGAGTGCTGGAGTAATCAGCGGGTCAGGCAGCACTGCGGAGAACAGTGGACACAGAGTGCTGGAGTAACTCAGCGGGTCAGGCAGCATCTGTGGGGAACATGGATAGGTGACGTTTCAGGTTAGGACCCTTCTTCAGTGTACTGGGGAGAAAGAAAGGTAGTAGAGAGACGGGTGCAGAACAAAGCATGCGACAGGTAAACGTCACCTATCCATGTTCTCCACAGATGCTGCCTGACCCACTGAGTTACTCCAGCACTCTGTGAAACGTCACCTATCCATGTTCTCCACAGATGCTGCCTGACCCGCTGAGTTACTCCAGCACTCTGTGAAACGTCACCTATCCATATCCACAGATGCTGCCTGACCCACTGAGTTACTCCAGCACTCTGTGTCTTTTTTTTGTGAGCTTAAATATATATACATATCCACTTTGGAAAATATTAGCACTGGCAGCGCTTGTTATTATTGCCTTTCTTGAAGACATGTATCAGATATTTTAAAGGGAATCTTTTTAAGAAAGACCTGCAGATGCTGGAAAAATTGAAGGTAGACAGAAATGCTGGAGAAACTCAGCGGTGAGGCAGCATCTATGGGGCGAAGGTTATAGGCGACGTTTCGGGTCGAGACCCTTCTTCAGGGAATTGCTCATTTTCTCCGATAAACCACAGGTGGGATTAATCGTTTTATTTCCGACATGTCTGGTAAGAAAAGGCGAACCTCGGTGTTTCAAAAACCATCAATTATTCAAATTGATCAGCAGAAGGTGTGTTTGAACAAGTGCGTTCACCCAGCTACATTAAACTTCAAGCACGTGCAATTAGAAAGGCAATTTGTGTGTGTGGCATAACTGATTATTCCCTGCACTTAATTACGGTCCATCCGTATGCTTTACCGAGAGTGATCAGTCTACACTTCCAATCATTTAACTGTGCCCTGAGCAGTCTCAAATTTTCAGAATCAAATTTCACAAGTTATTGGGGGGGGGGGGGGAGGGGGACCTTCATTGAATCAAACAGAATAGGGAAGTCCAGGACAAGGGGTCACAGCTTAAGGATAGGGGGGAAATCCTTTAAAACCGAGGTGAGAAGAACTTTTTTCACGCAGAGGGGGGTGAATCTCTGAAACTCTCTGCCACAGAGGGTAGTTGAGGCCACTTCATTGGCTATATTTAAGAGGGAGTTAGATGTGGCCCTTGTGGCTAAGGGGATCAGGGGGTATGGAGAGAAGGCAGGTACGGGATACTGAGTTGGATGATCAGCCATGATCATATTGAATGGCGGTGCAGGCTCGAAGGGCCGAATGGCCTACTCCTGCACCTAATTTCTATGTTTCTAATAATGAAAAACATAGATAGAGTGGATGTGGAGAAGATGCTTCCACCAGTGGGAGAGTCTAGGACCTGAGGGCACAGCCTCAGAATTAAAGGGCGTACCTTTAGAAAGGAGATGAGGAGACATTTCTTTAGCCAGAGGGTGGTGAATCTGTGGAATTCATTGCCACAGACGGCTGTGGAGGCCAAGTCAGTGGATATTTTTAAGGCAGAGATAGATAGATTTCTACGGTACACAAAAATGCTGGAGAAACTCAGCGGGATGCAGCAGCATCTATGGAGCGAAGGAGATAGGCAACGTTTCGTTCCGAAACGTTGCCTATCTCCTCCGCTCCATAGATGCTGCTGCACCCGCTGAGTTTCTCCAGCATTTTTGTGTACCTTCGATTTTCCAGCATCTGCAGTTCCTTCTTAAACAAATAAGTAGATTTCTGATTAGTACGGGTGTCAGGGGTTATGGGGAGAAGGCAGGAGAATGGGGTTGGGAAGGGAGAGATAGATCAGCCACGATTGAATGGCGGAATGGACTTGATGGGCAGAATGGCCTAATCCTACTATCAATTCTGACCGTATGACATAAGTTCACATAATAGTAGGATTAGGCCATTCGGCCCATCGAGTCCACTCTGCCATTCAATCGTTGCTGATCTCTGCCTCCTAGTCCCATTTTCCTGCCTTCTCCCCATAACCCTTGACACCCGTTCTAACCAACAATTTGTCAATCTCTGTCTTAAAAATATCCACTGACTTGGCCTCCACAGCCCTCTGTGGCAATGACTTCCACAGATTGACTAAAGAAGTTCCTCCTCGCCTCCTTTCTAAAAGAGCGCCCTTTAATTCTGAGGCTGTGACCTCTGGTCCTAGACTCTCCCACCAGTGGAAACATCCTCTCCACATCCACTCTATCCAGGCCTTGCATTACTCTGTGTAAGTTTCAATGAGGTCCCCCCTCAACCTTCTAAACTCCAGCGAGTACATGCCCAGCGCTGTCAAACGCTCATCTGTTCTGCCTAGAATGATAAGTGTACCCATCCGACAACTTAACTGTAGCCTGAGCTGTTTCAAATTTTCGGAATATAATTACAGTGGCTTTGCTCCAGAGAAACACAGGGCACATTTTTCTTTATTCCAGCCTCGCTTGTGAATGCCACGATGATGAATTTCAGGCAATTTCAGGGGTGCAGGAAAAAAAATAATTCATGTGTGCCGACTTCACACCATTGTCCTGTTCTAATGTGATGTACTATGATGAAGACATCTTGCCTGCTCGCACTAAATTACCAAAATGGTTCGGATCACATCAGGTTTGTTTCCTTCCTGCACACGAGTAAGGGCTGTGTTGTTGATCCAACAGCCTGACTCTGAATACTAAGTGTTACATTCGAGGCTGTCCTGTCTGCTTCCGTGCAAGGCATGTAATCACAGTTGAGGAGACGGACACACAAAACGCTGGAGTAACTCAGCGGGACAGGCGGCATCTCTGGAGAGAAGGAACGGGTGACGTTTCGGGTCGAGACCCTTCTTCAGACCAAAGATCCTATAGCGGAGCAAGATAGACCACTCCTTCGAAATGCAATGGGGCTGACGTGTAGTACGCAACGTGGGCCTTTTTTTCATCCATTTCAGTAACCGGACCCGACCCGACCCGCAGTGTAATCAACGTTGCGGGGGAACAGTTTGTGTTGATAAATTTAAATTCTGAAAATGAGGAGAAGATTTTTCCCAAATAACTTTTATTTTTACGAGGATGTTTCCGTAACCGGCTTTCTCCGCACTAGTTATCCTACGGGATCTTTGGTGCGGAGACGGAAGCCGGTTACGGAAATGGGGCTGAAAATTACCCGTGAATCTGCCCATGACCGTACCACGCCTTTTTCGTCGAGTGGACCATCTTGCTCGCTGTGGGATCTTTGCTTCAGACTGGTTGGGGATCAGGGAAATGAGAGGAGCCGGCATTGATGTGGAGAGATAAACATAGAAACATAGAAACATAGAAATTAGGTGCAGGAGTAGGCCATTCGGCCCTTCGAGCCTGCACCGCCATTCAATATGATCATGGCTGATCATCCAACTCAGTATCCTGTACCTGCCTTCTCTCCATACCCTCTGATCCCCTTAGCCACAAGGGCCACATCTAACTCCCTCTTAAATATAGCCAATGAACTGGCCTCGACTACCCTCTGTGGCAGGGAGTTCCAGAGAATCACCACGCTCCGTGTGAAAAAACTTCTTCTCTTCTCGATGTTAAAGGAGTTTCCCCCTTATCCTTAAGCTGTGACCCCTTGTCCTGGACTTCCCTAACATCGGGAACAATCTTCCTGCATCTAGCCTGTCCAACCCCTTAAGAATTTTGTAAGTTTCTATAAGATCCCCTCTCAATCTCCTAAATTCTAGAGAGAAATCCGAGAAGACAGTCCTGATAGACTTGGTTCTGAATACTAGACATTCGCCAATTATATAAAGAACAATGAAATATTGGAATAACGTTTCGTGCAAGGTAAAGCCAGTAAAGTCCGATCGAGGATAGTCCAAGGGCCACCAATGAGGTAGATAGTAGTTCAGCACTGCTCTCTGGTTGTGGTAGGATTCAGTTGCCTGATAACAGCTGGGAAGAAACTGTCCCTGAATCTGGAGGTGTGCGTTTGTTTTCACACTTCTGTACCTCTTGCCCGATGGGAGAGGGGAGAAGAGGGAGTGGCCGGGGTTCGACTGGTCCTTGATGATGCTGCTGGCCTTGCCGAGGCAGCGTGAGGTTTAGATGGAGTCAATAAAAGGGAGATAGACACAACATGCTGGAGTAACTCAGCGGGACAGGCAGCATCTCTGGAGAGAAGGAATGGGTGATGTTTCAGGTCGAGACTCTTGTGGCTAAGGGGATCAGGGGGTATGGAGAGAAGGCAGGTGTGGGATACTGAGTTGGATGATCAGCCATGATCATATTGAATGGCGGTGCAGGCTTGAAGGGCCGAATGGCCTACTCCTGCACCTAATTTCTAATTTCTATGTTTCTATGACTCTTCTTCAGTCCAGCATTTTGTGTCTATCTTTGGTTTAAACTGACATCTGCAGTTCCTTCCGACACAATTATCTATTCTACATGTCCCTTGAACTTCTTCCCCTTTGATCTCTCGGTTTTCACACCTCGCCCCTCCATCTCTCTTGTTCCCCACTCCCCCGAACCCTCAGTCTGAAGAAGGGTCCCGACCCGAAGCATCACCTTTTTCAGACTGACGTCGAGACCCTTCTTCAGACTGATGTGGAGGTGGGGGAGGGGCGGGTTCCCGCCCCTCCCCCATCTCCACATCAGTCTGAAGAAGGGTCTCGACCCGAAACGTCACCCATTCCTTCTCTCCACCGATGCTGCCTGACCCGCTGAGTTACTCCGGCATTTTGTGCCGGTCTTCGGCTTTTATCCTGACAGTTTCTCAAACGCTAAAGTCAGGAGCGCATGTTGGAATATTTCCACTCGTTCTTCAATAGAGTTGGTCGTTAATTTCAGTCACATCTAGGCTGTGTACATCAGCTGCAGCAAAGGATTTAGATTCAGAGGAAGGACCAGGCAACCTTGCCAGGAGATGATTGAGGCTCTGGCCCTGAATACTAGACATTCGCCAAGGATATTTGCGGCAGGCAGCAAGACATGACCCCTTGGCGAAACGTAGCCCGCAATCTTTTATCCCTTTGAGAGCCCATCACACGCAAGATAAAAGCTCCGTAGAAGGGAGTGGAAAAAAGCAACAAAGATAAATGGCAATTATACTGCAGCTTAAATGAGGTGCAATGCATCAGAGCACTTCGCAGGAGTACATTTGATGGTAAACCACAAAGGGGTCTTTGCAGAGATGGCTAAAAGCATCGTCCAAGTACTAAGCTTTTGAAAAATGACACAGAGTGCTGGAGTAACTCAGTGGGTCAGGCAGCATCTGTGGAGATCATGGATAGGTGACGTTTCACAGAGTGGTGGAGTAACTCAGCGGGTCATGCAGCATCTGTGGAGAACATGGATAGGTGACGTTTCACAGAGTGCTGGAGTGACTCAGCGGGTCAGGCAGCATCTGTGGAGAGAAGGAATGGGTGACGTTTCGGGTCGAGGCCCTTCTTCAGACTGATGTGGAGATGGGGGAGGGGCGGGAACCCGCCCCTCCCCCACCTCCACATCAGTCTGAAGAAGGGTCTCGACGTCAGTCTGAAGAAGGGTCGTCAGGTAGGCATCGTGGCATTTACACTAGCAACCCAGCCACTTCTCTGCCGGAGATGAGAACAAAAGTGGACACAGAGTGCTGGAGTAACTCAGCGGGCCAGGCAGCATCTGTGGAGAACATGGATAGGTGACGTTTCACAGAGTGCTGGAGTAACTCAGGCAGCAGCATCTGTGGAGAACATGGATAGGTGACGTCTCTGGTCAGGACCCTTTAGACTACAGACATTCAGCGTGGAAACAGGCTCTTTGGCCCAACGAGTCCCTGCCGACCAGCGATCATCCCATACACCACCAGCACTATCCTGCAACTGGAGCACCCGGAGGAAACTCACGCAGGTCACGGGGTAGAACGTTACAAACCCCAAACAGATCGTGCCCGTAGTCAGGATCGAACCCGGGTCTCTGGCGCGGTGAGGCAGCACCTCTACCCGCTGCGCCCCATCTTCAGATGATTGTGGTTTTAAAGAGTTTTCGGATTGTGAAGCCTGGGGGAGGAGAGTAGCGGGGAGGGGAGGGGAGGGGAGGAGTGGTGCGAGTCCAGATGAGGCGCAGGGGAGGGGAGGGGAAGGGGAGGGGGTGGAAGGGGGTTTCACTAAGTTGCACACACCAAGCTTTGGATGAACTTAAATTGATGGGGACAGGAAAATACGAAGCAAGTCAGGACAATGAAGGCTGGTGGAGATGTGGTTTGGGCATCTCAAGGGCCTGTCCCACTTGGCAATTTTTTCGGCGACTACCGCCATCAGTGACTGACGTATCGGGTCACCGAAAAATTTGTGGCGTGACGACGTATTGACGTGCGGTGTTTTTTCAAGTGTCGCAACATTTTTTTGTCGCCGCTGGAATTTGAAACGTTCCAAATGTTTTGGCGACAGTGACATTACGCCGGCAGTCGCCGAGAAAATTACCAAGTGCGACAGGCCCTTTGTTATGTGGCCCTGTCCCACGGTACGAGTTCATTCCAAGAGCTCTCCCGAGTTTGCCCTGATTCGAACTCGGAGATTTACAGTAATGGCCACTCGTCGGTACTCGGGGCTCTCGTGGACATTTTTCAACATGTTGAAAAATCTTCACGAGTCTTCCCGTGCTTACCTGCCGTTAGCGTTACGTTACGAGCCGCTAAGAGACGTCCCCGAGCTCCGACGTACCCGCTACGTTCCTTCTCCGTGCTTACCACGAGTTTGATTTTTTTTTAAACTCGGGAGAGCTCTTGGAATGAACTCGCACCGTGGGACAGGGCCATTACTTTCCTCAACCAAGTGTGAATAATGCTTAATTTATGGCTGAGGTGGAACTAAACAGATGGGCAAGTTCAATATATATCTTCAAGTATTGAAGGGTGGCCCAGATAGCATTTTATCCCAGTCTCTTTAATGCATTAATTGGTTAATTGTAACTCGTGTCAGCACTTCCACTGTTCAAGAGTCATGGATCTTTGTTTTAATTCTCTCCGAGTTGAAGTCCGATCAATGGACAAGTGGACAAGAGTGAGGAAATGGCTAAACGCAGTCAAGTAAAGCTGTTTGCAAGAGGCAGAATCTGGGCAGCCGCTGAATCCCTCGACAGATGTTGATGCCAGGCCAAGATTTTTTAGAGATCAAAGCAATTTCAATCCCCATTTTCGTCTCCGCGAAGGGTTACTGAGGAATTCACCAGGAAAGGTTAATTCCCGGGATGGCGGGACTGTCGTATGCTGAGAGAATGGAGCAGCTGGGCTTATGCACTCTGGAATTTAGAAGGATGAGAGGGCATCTCATTGAAACATATAAGATTGTTAAGGGCTTGGACACGCTAGAGGCAGGAAACATGTTCCCGATGTTGGGGGGAGTCCAGAACCAGGGGCCACAGTTTAAGAATAAGGGGCAAGCCATTTAGAAAGGAGACGAGGAAACGCTTTTTCTCACAGAGAGTGGTGAGTGTGGAATTCTCTGCCTCAGAGGGCAGTGGAGGCCGGTTCTTTGGATGCTTTCAAGAGAGAGCTAGATAGGGCTCTTAAAAATAGCGGAGTCAGGGGATATGGGGAGAAGGCAGGAGCGGGGTACTGATTGTGGGTGATCAGCCAGGATCACCTTGAATGGCGGTGCTGGCTCGAAGGGCCGAATGGCCTCCTCCTGCACCTATTGTCGATTGTCCATTGTCTATTGAAAGCACATACTATCTTAGTTTAGATATACAGCGTGGAAACAGGCCCTTCAGCCCACCGAGTCCGCACCAATCAGCGCTATCCTACACACACTAGGGATAGTTTTACATTTACACCAAGCCAATTAACCCAGAAACCTGCACGTCTTTGGAGTGTGGGAGGAAACCGGAGCACCCGGAGAAAACCCACACAGGGCAGAGTGAGAACGTGAGATTATGTGATCGGTGTAGAATTAGGCCATTCGGCCCATCAAGTCTACTCCACCGTTCAATCAAACTGGACAGTCTGAAGAAGGGTCTCGACCCGGAAACGTCACCCATTCCTTCTCTCCAGAGATGCTGCCTGACCCGCTGAGTTACTCCAGCTTTTTGTGTCTATCATGGTTATCTGAATCCTGGCTGGAATTCTAGACTATTACAGTTGTCTTTGTTTTGTGGAACTAAATTCAGGGGGAACAGTGTTGAAGAATGAGAGGGGGGGACCTCATTGAAACGTACAGAATAGTGAAAGGCTTGGATAGAGTGGATGTGGAGAGGTTGTTTCCACTAGTGGGAGAGTCTAGGACCAGTTGGTACAGCTTCAGAAATATAGGACGTTCTTTTAGGAAGGAGATGAAGGGGAATCTATTTTGTCAGAGGGTGGTGAATCCGTGGAATTATTTGCCTGCTGTGGAGGTCAATGGATATTTTCAAGGCAGAGATAGATAGATTCTTGATTAGTACAGGAAATGGAGGTTATGGGGAGAAGACAGGAGAATGGGATTAGGAGGGAGAGATAGATCAGCCGTGATTGAACGGCGGAGTAGACTTGATGGGCCGAATGGCCTAATTCTGCTCCTATCACTTATGATCTTATGATGTTTCGGGTCTTCAAACTCGACCCGAAACGTCACCCATTCCTTCTCTCCAGAGATGCTGCCTATCCCGCTGAATTACTCCAGCTTTTTGTGATCTTGTGAACAGCAATGTAATGGATGAAGGTGTCCATGCGGCGTGGAACAATTGTCCTGCATCAGGAGTCTTCACCATGGCTACTGGGTAACCTAAGCCAAAGTAGATAAATCTAGAATCAAAATTGGCAATAGAATAGGAATTGTGCCATCAAACTACAGAATCTGGATGGTCATCAAGTCCCATCTGGAGCACGAATGTTCTCTTGGAAGGAAATCTGTCATGCTTATCTGATTTGGCCCGTAAGCGACCACAGACCTACCAATATGACAATAGACAATGGACAATAGGTGCAGGAGTAGGCCATTCGGCCCTTCGAGCCAGCACCGCCATTGACTGTGATCATGTGATCTCTGGAACTCTCTGGAACTCTCTGCTACAGAGGGGAGTTGAGGCCAGTTCATTGGCTATATTTAAGAGGGAGTTAGATGTGGCCCTTGTGGCTAAGGGGATCAGGGGGTATGGAGAGAAGGCAGGTACGGGATACTGAGTTGGATGATCAGCCATGATCATATTGAATGGCGGTGCAGGCTCGAAGGGCCGAATGGCCTACTCCTGCACCTAGTTTCTATGTTTCTATGGGTGATCATCCACAATCAGTACCCCGTTCCTGCCTTCTCCCCGTATCCCCTGACTCCGCTATCTTTAAGAGACCTATCTAGCTCTCTCTTGAAAGCATCAAGAGAACCGGCCTCCACCGCCCTCTGAGGCAGAGAATTCCACAGATTCACAACTCTCTGTGTGAAAACCTTTTTCCTCATCTCCGTTGTAAATGGCTTACCCCTTATGTTTAAAGTGTGGCCCCTGGTTCTGGGCTCCCCTCAACATGCTTAATATTATGCTTAATATTAACACCAATATATATTTCACCCTTTTTTATTTTTATTTTTAGTCCTGTCCGTACAAAATGTTTATTGGAGGTCTTCTATGTGGTGGGTGGGGGGAGGGGAAGGGGGAAACTGTTTTAACCCCAGTCCTACCTGGTCGGAGATGCGGTTTTTCTCCGAACCACATCTTCGTCCTCTCTGTGCGGCCTACCATCGAGCTGGAGCGGCGCTGGAGCGGCGTTTCCTGCCGGGACTGCAGTTTCGCCGGCGGTGCAAATGTTGGGACACGGACATCGTTGAGCTGCGGCTGCAGAGCGTCCAGCCGTGGGCGGGCGGCACTGGATTTACAACACCGCGGGGCCTGGGATCCGAGATCGCCAGAGTCGGAGGTCCGGCCAGCGCGGCCTGAGAACTTTGGACGTTGCAGTCTTTGGGGAGGAAGCGGCCGCTTCAGTCCAAGCCGCTGAAGAATGTTCACCGACGCCGATGATCCAGCTTCGCGGCAGAGGGCCTGAAAACATCGGGTTGGCTGAGGAGGCCACATATAGACCCCGACCTCGGGTGGACTATGAGGGGGAGAACTGGATATTTTTTAGTGCCTTCCCTCACAGTGAATTCTACTGTGGGGGGACGTTTCATGTTGATTTCTATAGTGTGCTGTTTCTTGTGTCTTTTTTTTCTTTTTCTTTTTTATTTTGTATGGATTTATTGACATTTAATCTATTCAATTAGTTTAATCAATCTCTGTAAAGCACTTTGGTTCAAAGTGATTTTGTTTAAAAGTGCTATATAAATAAACATTATTATTATTATTATTATTAATATACACCAAAATAATGTGGCCCATGCATCTGTACTTTGGGTCAGTTTAGTTTAGTTTAGAGATGCAACATGGAAAACGGACCCTTCGGCCCACCCAGTCTGCGCCGACCAGCGATCCCCACACACTAATACTATCCCATACACCACGGACAATTTACAATTTTACTGAAGCGAATTAGCCCACAAACCTGTACGTCTTTGGAGTGTGGGAGGAAACCGGAGCTCCTGGAGGAAACCCACACAGGTCACGGGGAGAAGGTACAAACTCCGTACCGACTGCACCCGGAGTCAGGATCGAACCCGGGTCTCCGGCGCTGCAAGCGCTGTAAGGCAGCAACGCTACCGTTGTGTCAGCGTGCATATAAACCCCCACCTTACCCTCCCCCAACCCCCCCCCCCCCGCATTCACCTATCACTCACCAGGCTTTGTCCTGCCCCCATCTCTCTTCCAACTTTCTCCCCCCTTCTCCACTACAATCAGTTTGAAGAAGGGTCCCGACCTGAAACGTCACCTGTTCTTTTTCTCCACAGATGCTGCCTGATCCGCTGAGTTACTCCAGCACTCTGTGTCCACTTTTGTTCTCATCTCCGGCAGAGAAGTGGCTGGGTTGCTAGTGTAAATGCCACGATGCCTACCTGACGACCCTTCTTCAGACTGACGTCGAGACCCTTCTTCAGACTGATGTGGAGGTGGGGGAGGGGCGGGTTCCCGCCCCTCCCCCATCTCCACATCAGTCTGAAGAAGGGTCTCGACCCGAAACGTCACCCATTCCTTCTCTCCACAGATGCTGCCTGACCCGCTGAGTTACTCCAGCACTCTGTGAAACGTCACCTATCCATGTTCTCCACAGATGCTGCCTGACCCGCTGAGTTACTCCAGCACTCTGCGAAACGCCACCTATCCATTCCTTCTCCGGATAATGGGGTTAGGAGGGAGAGATAGATCTGCCATGATTGAATGGAGGAATAAACCTGGTGGGCCGAATGGCCTAATTCTGTTCCCATTACCGATGACCATATGACTCGATGCTGTCTGACCAGCTGGGTTATTGCAGCTTCGGTTTAAGCCAGCAACTGCTGTTCCTCCCTACACATATAGTCAAGAGTCAAGAGTCAAGAGTCAAGAGTCAATTTAATTGTCATTTGGACCCCTGGAGGTCCAAACGAAATGCCGTTTCTGCAGCCATACATTACACACAAATAGACCCCAGACACAACATAATTACATTTTACATAAACATCCATCACATAGCTGTGATGGAAGGCCAAAAAAAACATCTCTCCACTGCACTCTCCCCCCCCCGATGTCAGAGTCAAAGTCAAAGCCCCCGGCTGGCGATGGCGATTGTCCCGCGGCCATTGAAGCCACGCCGGGTGGTGCGAGGTCGCACACCGTGTCTTGGTGTTAGAGCCCCCGGTGTGCGCTCGCAGAGTCCCGCGGCCATTCCAAGCCGCGCGGGGCAGTGGTGTCAGGCCCCGCTCCAGGAGCTCTTCAACCCCGCAACACGGGCGGGAGAATTCGCCGTTGCAGGAGCCCCGAAAAGCGGTCTCCCTCCAGGGATCCGCGGGCTCCCGGTGCCGCCGTCCGCAGACCCGCAGTAGCAGCCTTCGCATCAGCAGCAGCAGCGGCATCGGCAGCAGCAGCATATAAACAATGCAGGTAGATTATAAACTACCTTTAGTCTTGAAAGATATTGAAGGGCGTTTAGGTGCATGTGAATCACCTGCAGCAACGAGGACCTGCCAATACCAAACAGCAGCAGATCTACAGTGAGATCATGCTCCCATTATATGATCTTCATGCATTATCATACTAAGTAGCAAAGTCAGCTTCAGCCTCAAGGTTCTTGCGGCACGTCGCTGTTTAACTGATTTGCAGCTGTCCTCGTCTCTCTGCAGGTTCCCCGACTATTTTACACGCACAGCCATTGTGAAGCACTCAATCTGCCTGGCCAGGTAAACGCAATGTGTGTGACATGAACACATACGTCATGCCTCATCCACGTCAGCCTTAGATTACAGAAAGCCAACGAGAAAATTATTAAAAAAAAACATTCCCCCCCCAAAAAACCAGTCGCTGGAAGTCTGCATTGTGGAGTCATAGGGTGATACAGCGTGGAAACAGGCCCTTCGTCCCAACCTGCCCATGCCGGCCAACGTGGCCCAGCTACACTAGTCCCACCTGCCTGCGTTTGGTCCATATCCCTCCAATGAATAGGAATTGGTGACATTTCGGGTCTGTAGATTTGAACGGAGACGAGGAAACACTTTTCCTCACACAGAGTGGTGAGTCTGTGGAATTCTCTGCCTCAGAGGGCGGTGGAGGCCGGTTCTCTGGATGCTTTCAAGAGAGAGCTAGATAGGGCTCTTAAAAATAGCGGAGTCAGGGGATACGGGGAGAAGGCAGGAACGGGGTACTGATTGGGGATGATCAGCCATGGTCACATTGAATGGCGGTGCTGGCTCGAAGGGCCGAATGGCCTACTCCTGCACCTATTGTCTAGTGTCTATTGCCTATTGATCCTGAAGAAGGGTCTCAACCCGAAACGTCACCTATTCCTTTTCTGTCCTGTTGAGTAACTCCAGCATTTTTGTGTCTATGGACAGATACATGGATAGGAATGATTTAGTGGGATCTGGGCCAAATGAAGCAGGTGGGACTAGCGTAGATGGGGCATCTTGGTCGGCATGGGCAAGATGAGCCAAAGGGCCCCTTTCCATGTTCATTGACCCTATGACACTAGGCCTATGATTTTTGCACACTGCATTATAGACAATAGACAATAGGTGCAGGAGTAGGCCAATCGGCCCTTCGAGCCATTCAATGTGACCATGGCTGATCATCCCCAATCAGTACCCCGTTCCTGCCTTCTCCCCATATCCCCTGACTCTGCTATCTTCAAAAGCCCTATCCAGCTCTCTCTTGAAAGTATCCAAAGAACCTGCCTCCACCACCCTCTGAGGCAGAGAATTCCACAGACTCACAACTCTCTGTGTGAAAAGCAAACTATTGGCGTCCAGAAACCTAGTTGTATTTCTGAATACAGAAAGGACATTGTACTAATGATTCCATCGTCTGCTGACTCCATTGTTTTCACAAGCAAAATTGGTCTCGGTGGGAATATATTGCCCAGATTTCAGTCCAGAAATATGGCTTTAATCAAGCATTCCGAATGATCTGCGTTAGTTGGTTCCATTTTACGAGTCAGTCTACTGCAGTGGAGCAGGCATGTGGGGCAGCACGGTGGCCTGGGGTTAGATCTACTGCCTCACAGCGCCAGAGACCCGGGTTCAATCCTAACCACGGGTGCTGTCTGTACCGAGTTTGCACGTTCTCCCCGTGACCTGCGTGGGTTTTCTCCGAGATCTTCGGTTTCCTCCCACACTCCAAAGACGTGCAGGTTTGTAGGTTAATTGGCTTTGGTGCAAATGTAAATTGTCCCGTGTGTGTAGGAGAATGTTATGGGCCGGTCCCATTTGCTGATTTTTTTCGGCGACGGCCGGCATCGTTGACTGATGTATCAGGTCACCGAAAAATACGCAGCGTGATGACGTATTGGCGCGCGGTATTTTTTTAAGTATCGCAGCATTTTTTTTGTTGCCGCTGGTTTTTTGAAATGTTCAAAATCTTTTGGCGACACTGATATGACGCCGGCAGTCACCGAAAAATTTGCCAAGTGGGACAGGCCCTTAAGTGTGCGGGGATCGCTCGTCAGTAGGCGGAAGTCTTGCTTCCACCATGTCCAGGACAAGGGGTCACAGCTTAAGGATAAAGGGGAAATCCTTTAAAACCGAGATGAGAAGAACTTTTTTCACACAGAGAGTGGTGAATCTCTGGAACTCTCTGCCACAGAGGGTAGTTGAGGCCAGTTCATTGGCTATATTTAAGGGAGTTAGATGTGGCCCTTGTGGCTAAGGGGATCAGGGGGTATGGAGAGAAGGCAGGTACGGGATACTGAGTTGGATGATCAGCCATGATCATATTGAATGGCGGTGCAGGCTCGAAGGGCCGAATGGCCTACTCCTGCACCTAATTTCTATGTTTCTATGTTTCTATGTATCTCGTAACTAAACTGAACCAAAATGCGTTGATTGGGAAAGATACGTAGCTACATTTTGGGAGAATAAAAAAGCATCACGCAGCTCCAAAGATTATCATCTGATTTTCCTTTCCTTCCTCTAATCTTCAGACTCGATCAAAATACAGGCAATGCCATTTTTTTTGTCTGCGGATGCACCAGGACCCAGCACGTAGTTGCAATTCTGACTTGCAACCTTTATGTGGAGATCATGTTCAAAGCGCGGCCTGTGCAGTAAACCTCGCGGTAATCATTTTTGCTGTCAGTGTTGCAGCCTAATGAAGTGAAGTGAAATTTATTTCTAACTGGCTGGAGGGACACCGCAAATCTTTGTCCAGGAAGCCTGCTTGTGGACAAAAAAAACATTTAGATCAATCTTTGGAGCCACGCAGGTCTCAGGGAGAAGGTACAAACTCCGTACAGACAGCACCCGTAGTCAGGATGGAACCCAGGTCCCTGGCGCTGTGAGGTAGCAACTCTACCGCTGCGCCACCGTGCTGCCAATCCATCCTATCCACGCACCTGTCCAAGTGTCTCTTTGATACGAGTGTATTGATTTTGCAATACCATGTGAAAGTTATATCAGAATATACGGGTAGATAAACATGCTGGAGAAACTCAGCGGGTGAGGCAGCATCTGTGGAGCGAAGGAAATAGGCGACGTTTCGGGTCGAGACCCTTCTTCAGACGGAATATACAGCATTATTTTTGTCAGTGAAATATCTATGACATTGAAGACACATTTCATTCGATTCCTGAGGGATGGATATTCAGTATGTGAGCTCAGCGTGATCTGGGCAGAGAGGCACTTAAACTCACCATATGATTCATCCAAATATATCCCATGCCTTCTACAATCTTACCGTTTTACTATGATCAGATGAAAAGGTCACCTCTTGAATTGGATTGTGAAGGCTAACATCCGATGCAATTGCTGATCTGATGTTGTCAAGCTGGAAACGGTGCAGAGAAGATTTACGAATGTTGCCAGGACTCGAGGGTCTGAGCTAGAGGGAGAGGTTGGTGCAGGCTAGGATTCTATTCCTTGGAGCGCAGGAGGATGAGGGGTGATCTTACAGAGGTGTGTCAAATCATGAGACGAATAGATCGGGTAGATGCACAGTCTCTTGCCCAGAGTTGGTGGATTTGAGGACCAGAGGACATGGGTTTAAGGTGAGGGGGGGGGGGGGGAGAAAGATTTAGTAGGAACCCAAGGGGTAACTTTTTCACACAGAGGGTGGTGGGTGTATGGAACGAGCTGCTGGAGGAGGTAGTTGAGGCTGGGACTATTACAACATTCAGACAGGTACATGGACATGGATTTGAGTATAGGAGCAGAGAAGTTCTACTGCAGTTGTACAGGGTCTTGGTGAGACCACACCTGGAGTATTGCGTACAGTTTTGGTCTCCAAATCTGAGGAAGGACATTATTGCCATAGAGGGAGTGCAGAGAAGGTTCACCAGACTGATTCCTGGGATGTCAGGACTGTCTTATGAAGACAGACTGGATAGACTTGGTTTATACTCTCTAGAATTTAGAAGATTGAGAGGGGATCTTATAGAAACTTACAAAATTCTTAAGGGGTTGGACAGGCTAGATGCAGGAAGATTGTTCCCGATGTTAGGGAAGTCCAGGACAAGGGGTCACAGCTTAAGGATAAAGGGGAAATCCTTTAAAACCGAGATGAGAAGAACTTTTTTCACGCAGAGAGTGGTGAATCTCTGGAACTCTCTGCCACAGAGGGTAGTTAAGGCCAGTTCATTGGCTATATTTAAGAGGGAGTTAGATGTGGCCCTTGTGGCTAAGGGGATCAGGGGGTATGGAGAGAAGGCAGGTACGGGATACTGAGTTGGATGATCAGCCATGATCATATTGAATGGCGGTGCAGGCTCGAAGGGCCGAATGGCCTACTCCTGCACCTAATTTCTATGTTTCTATGTTTCTATGACAGGATAGGTACCTGCTCTACTCTTCTGTATCCATCAGGACTCTGTATTTCCAGATGAAGTTTAATATGGATAAATGTGAGGTTATCCACTTTGGTGGCAAAAACAGGAAGGCAGATTATTATCTAAATGGTGTCAAGTTGGGGCAAAGGGGAAGTACAACGGGATCTGTGGGGTCCTTGTACATCAGTCAATGAAAGGCCGCATACAGGCAGTGAAGAAAGCGAATGGCATGTTGGCCTTCATATCAAGAGGAGTTGAGTATAGGAGCTAAGAGGTCCTTCTGCAGTTGTACAGGGTGCTAGTGAGACAACAACTGGAGTCTTGTGTACAGTTTTGGCCCCCTAATTTGAGGAAGGACATTCTTGCTATTGAGGGAGCCCAGCGTAGGTTCACCAGGTTAATTCCCGGGATGGCGGGACTGTCATATGCTGAGAGAATGGAGCGGCTGGGCTTGTATATTCTGGAGTTTAGAAGGATGAGAGGATATCTTATTGAAACATATAAGATTATTAAGGGTTTGGACATGCTAGAGGCAGGAAACATGTTCCCGATATCGGGGGAGTCCAGAACCAGGGGGCCACAGTTTAAGAATAAGGGGTAAGCCATTTAGAAACATAGAAACATAGAAAATAGGTGCAGGAGTAAGCCATTCGGCCCTTCGAGCCAGCACCGCCATTCAATGTGATCATGGCTGATCATCCAACTCAGTATCCTGTACCTGCCTTCTCTCCATACCCTCTGATCACTTTAGCCACAAGGGCCACATCTAACTCCCTCTTAGAACAGAGATGAGGAAACACTTTTTCACACAGAGAGTGGTGAGTCTGTGGAATTCTCTGCCTCAGAGGGCGGTGGAGGCAGGTTCTCTGGATATTTTCAAGAGAGATCTAGATAGGGCTCTTAAAGATAGCGGAGTCAGGGGATATGGGGAGAAGGCAGGAACGGGGTACTGATTGTGGATGATCAACCATGAGCACATTGAATGGCGGTGCTGGCTCGAAGGGCCGAATGGCCTACTCCTGCACCTATTGTCTATTGACTATTATTGTCTATTTCAATCAGGTCCCCTCTCACACTTCAAAACTGTGGCTGAAAGCCAAGCCTCTCCTTACAAACCAACCTTCCCAATTTCAGGTATTCATCTCATAAACCTTTCCTAAATTGCTTTCAACACATTAACATCTTTCCGTTAAGGTCACCAATACTTTATAACACAGTCCCAGCGCTGTAGTCTCATCAATGCCCCGTATAATTGGAGCTTAAGCTCGCTGCATTTGTCATCAATTTCCCGGGAGGAAAACAGTGCCATCCTTTAAGCTTTCCCAATTATTTCCATGGACTGTAAACTAGACACTTGGGAACCGTGGTGTAGGATTGACAGGAGGGCATCAGCTGGGATGTTGGGCATTCAATAATCCGTGGGATCAGAGGGATGAAGATATCTGAAGCATTTCTCTTGCGGAGATTGAAGCAACATCTCCACCTTGCGGGTCAACAAAAACAGGAACGTTCAAAATCCTTGCTACAGGCCCTTCGGCCCACCGAGTCCGTGCCGACCAGCGATCACCCCGTACACCAGCACTATCCTACACACACACTAGGGCCAACATACAATTTTCAGAAGCCAATTAACACACTAAACCTGCACGTCTTTGGAGTGTGGGAGAAAGCCGGAGCACCCGGAGAAAACCCACGCAGGTCACGAGGGAGAACGTGCAAACTCCGTACAGGCAGCGCCCGTAGTCAGGGTCGAACCCGGGTCTCTGCCGCTGTGAGGCAGCAACTCCACCGTTGCCCCACCGTGCAGCCCTGAATAAAATGAATGATGAATAATTCCCAACCTAAACTCAAAGAGATGTTCTTTCTGCAGTCGGTGGAATAAATATGTGAATATGTTTGTGAAAAGACACACGTCAGCTGTGGCTCACTTTGTGGTGTTGCTATCTCTTCGTTAGGAGATTGTGTCTTCAAGTCCTGAGTTAGAGGTTTGAACATAAAATTCCTGCACCTCGCTATCCAGATGTTGAGAGAACGAGCCCATCAGGGGCGAGAGCAGGGAGTGCACCACTGGAAATAATAGATCATTATCTCAGGTCATTACCTCACTGCCGTGTGGGGACGTCCCTGGTACAAGTCCCCTGTTGCCTTTACCATATGCCAACAGTGGCTGCCGTTCATTAACTGCGTGAAGGACTTTGGAAGAGATCTAATCATCACCAATGAGAAATGGCACAACAGATGTCACTGGTTGGGGACAGTAAATTAGATCCCAACCACAGTTGGACACAAAATGCTGCTGGTTGGACACTGGAGCGAAAATGCTCGGACCCTTTCTTCAGACCATAATCATCATAAATGGAGTAATCGTCGGGACCAGGCATTGAGGCATCTCTCGGCAAGGGAGCGTAATCACCGAAGGACTCCCTCTTCTCCCATCAGGTGGGTGATTTCGAAAGGTCACTGGAGCGAGCACCCGTTTCTGGAGTCATGATCGGGTACATGTTAGTGAATACAATCATAAACCATAAACGGCCGTATTTGATGAAATTTTCGCTAGTCGGGGGTGACCGTGAAGCACAGCCATAGATTTTCAGGCAAAAACAAAAGATAGAAAGTAAGGTTTACAAGAAGCTGAAGGTTCAACCAAGCGGAAGTTTGAGCCCGTGGAGATTTTCCATTGAGTCCACCTCAAACGCTGCCCTCTTTTGATGAAATTCTAGCACAGAAAATTTCAGCCAGCAGTATAATCACCGACCAGTTGCACCTTGGCTTCTCCCATCAGGCTAAATGTATATAGAAGTGTGAAAATGCTGGTGGACTGGCCAAATGTATCCCTCAAACAACAAACAAATCATCTGGGCTTTATAACACTGTTATTCCTGTGCACATCTTATCTATATGACAATGGTGTCTCCAGTTCAAGGTAGTTCATTGTTGATAATGTGCTTTCAAGGTGACACCAAAGATGCTTTATGAATGCAAATCGTTCTTAATCACTTCCAACACTCCAGACGCAACAATACTTAAACTCTTGAAGGGCCTGTCCCACTAGGGAGTCATTTGCGCATCACGCAGGTGGCGGGCGAGGATTTTGAGAATCCCAAAATCCTGGGGCGCCGCGCATCACGACAGGAGTCCAGAACCAGGGGCCACCCACACACAGTTTAAGAATAAGGAGTAAGCCATTTAGAACGGAGACGAGGAAACACTTTTTCTCACAGAGGGTTGTGAGTCTGTGGAATTCACTGCCTCAGAAGGCGGTGGAGGCCGTTTCTCTGGATGCTTTCAAGAGAGAGCTAGATAGGGCTCTTAAAAATAGTGGAGTCAGGGGATATGGGGAGAAGGCAGGAACGGGGTACTGATTGGGGATGATCAGCCATGATCACATTGAATGGAGGTGCTGGCTCGAAGGGCCAAATGGCCTCCTCCTGCTCCTATTGTCTATTGCCTATGAATGATTTTGCCACGATGTTTGATTTGTGAAACCCTTTCTGACTACAACATTTATTCCTTTGCAAACTCCTCGACAGTCCTTGAAAACGGATGGGACGGTTACCAAAAACTCGTCTACTGGAGATAAGCCCCAGTGCGCCACGAGCGTCAACGACGCGTAAATGTGGTAGCACGAATACATTGGGAGCCATGATCAATTGTGTCTGGCTCGAAGGGCCGAATGGCTTCCTCCTGCACCTATTGTCTGGTGTCTATCCCCGTCTCCCTTCGCGCCGAGCATCATGATGCGTAAATATGGTAGCACGGGGAAGCAAGTGTCCGAGTTGGTCTATCCCCGTTACTTCCACTGGCTGATGATCAGTAAAGCTTGAGTTGGTCTACCTCACGTTTTTGTGAGTTGTCAGTTTATTAAGAAGTGAACCTTATCATGGGTAGGATAGTGCTAGTGTGTGGGGATCGCTGGTTGGCATGGACTCGGTGGGCCGAAGGGCCTGTTTCAACGCTGTAGCTCTAAACTAAACTAAACTAAACTAACCGAAAGAGCGTGGCCTTAAGACGACGCCGACCTTGCTTCATGCGTGGATGAATGGATAATTCAATGGAATAGACTGTTGCCCTGGAGCACAAAACTCCAAATAACACCATCAGTCTGGCCTGGCATTATCACAATATTGACTGCAAAGCTTTCTGCATTGTCCTTGGTGTAGGCTGCTGCAAGCACTCTGCAGCGGATGTCCAGTCTGCCTTACTTTCAGCCTTAATTTTCCCCAGGGAGTCAATTTAGCAGCAGCTGCCAATCTTGGCCAAACACCGCTGAGTGCTCGGAACTCATCTTCATCATGAGATAAGACTTCAGAAGACCCATTGACATCGGTCCGATATTCCAACGGATTTTTTGTTTCTAAGTTTTAGAGAAACAGCGCGGAAATAGGCCCTTCGGCCCGCCGAGTCCGCACCCACCCACGATCCCCGCACATGAACTCTCTCCAATAATTTTACATTTATATCAAGCTATTTAGCCTACAAACCGTAGGCTTGTGTCGAAACAAAAATATATGAGCAGGGGTCGAAACCAAAGACCTCATAGAAAACCCACGCAGGTCACGGGGAGATCGTATAAACTCTGTACAGACGGCGCCCGTAGTCGGGATCAAACCCGGGTCTCTGGCGCTGTGAGGCAGCAACTCTACCGCTGCGCCACCGTGCTGCCCGACTTGTTCAGAAAGATAGAAAGGGGGCCATTTGGAAAATCTCACCTTCGCAAAGGGTTGGGCCTTAAAGCTAAAGAATACGTTGGGAATACTGAGTAGATGACAGAGAGGGAGAGCAAGTGGTGAGAGAGACAGAGTCGATGATGTTGGAGGATTTTTAGTTTAACATTGCCACATGTATCGAGGTACAGGGAAAAGCTTTCTTGTCATGTGCTACCCAGCCAGCAGCAAGAACGGTGGCGCAGCAGCAGAGTGCCACACGGCGCGTGCTGAAAGATAGAAAGGGGCCAATGATTTGAGTGTCATTCTTAATTGTCAGTGTATGTCATGTTGTCACTTGCGGGCGGAGCACCAAGGCAAATTCCTTGTATGTGAATACTTGGCCAATAAACTTATTCATTCAGCTAATTGCAGGTATATCACACCTGTGTTGCCACAGAGGGCTGTGGAGGCCAAGGCAATGGATATTTTTAAGGCAGAGATAGACAGATTCTTGATGAGTACGGGTGTCAGGGGTTATGGGGAGAAGTCAGGAGAATGGGGTTAGCAGGGAGAGATAGATCAGCCATGATCGAATTGTGCGGCAGACAGGATGGGCCGAATGGCCTAATTCTGCTCCTATCACATAGAGCTTATGAACATAGAAACATAGAAAATAGGTGCAGGAGGAGGCCATTCGGCCCTTCGAGCCAGCACCGCCATTCATTGTGATCATGGCTGATCATCCCCCATCAATAACCCGTGCCTGCCTTCTCCCCATATCCCTTGACTCCACTAGCCCCATAGAGCTCTATCTAACTCTCTCTTAAATCCATCCAGTGATTTGGCCTCCACTGCCCTCTGCGGCAGGGAATTCCACAAATTCACAACTCTGGGTGAAAAAGTTTTTTCTCACCTCAGTCTTAAATGGCCTCCCCTTTATTCTAAGAGAAACATGAAACATTTCTAACATGAAAATTTGAGTTACGTGGGGGTCCAAGTATGTCCCTCAAGCAAAAAACAAAACAACTTTATTCCACCCAGTCTGCACTAAATTTCCCGGACAAGTCTACATTAAATTGTATGGACATTCACCAAGAGTTTCCTGGGCAGTTGTCCCAAAATATTCAGTCCAATGCTGTCGGAACAGAATCTTCATTAGGTGGAAGGCAGCAGCTGCCAGAACTCATTTTGCCACAGAAGGTTATCTGTGACAAACAGGACCCAGCCTTTCCTCCCTCCTCAGCTGGAGTTCTCATTGAAACATAGAAGACATAGACAATAGGTGCAGGAGTAGGCCATTCGGCCCTTCGAGCCAACACCGCCATTCAATATGATCATGGCTGATCATCCAAAATCAGTACCCAGTTCCTGCCTTCTATTTCCTTCTCACCATAGATGCTGCTGCACCCGCTGAGTTTTCCGCTGAGATTTTTCCCCATATCCCTTGATTCCCTTAACCCTTAGAACTAAATCTAAAGGGCCTGTCCCACTGTACGAGGTGATTCAAGAGTTCTCCCGAGTTTTCCCCTGATTCGAACTCGGAGAATGTCCGTAGCGGGTCCGTAGGAGTTCGTGGATGTCCCGTAGCGGCTCGTACGAGTAAAAAGTAAAAAAAATTTTCATCACGAGTATTTTTTTACTCGTGGACATTTTCCACAGTGTTGACAAAACGTCACGAGTTTACCGGATTTCCCCAGTACCTACCGTTACTCGTACGAGCCGCTACGAGACATCCACAAACTCCTGCAGACCCGCTGCAGACATTCTCCGAGTTCGAATCAGGGGAAAACTCGGGAGAACTCTTGAATTACCTCGTACTGTGGGACAGGGGCTTTAGTCTCTCTTGAAAACTCCAGAGATGATCAGTGGTAGTGGGAACCACTGTGCAGATTAGTTCCCGGGGTGGCAGGATTGACATTTGATGAAAGAATGGGTCGACTGGGCTTGTATTCACTGGAATTTCCAAATCAAAGGACCACGTGGGTTTTCTCCAGTTTCCCCCCTCACCCCAAAGACATATTTGTAGGTTAATTGTAGTAAAGATTGTAGGTTTTCCCCTAGTATGTAAGCTAGTGTACGGGGATCGCTGGTCGGCCCAGATTACATGGGTCGAAAGGCCTGTTTTCCAACATAATTCTGTTTCTCTCTAAACTACAAACGTGTTCCATCCGAAACGTCACCTTCCATGTTCTCCACAGATGCTGCCACCCGCTGAGTGACTCCAGCACTGTGAAACGTCACCTAATGTTCTCCACAGATGCTGCCTGACCCGCTGAGTTACTCCAGCACTCTGTGAAACGTCACCTATCCATGTTCTCCACAGATGCTGCCTGACCCACTGAGTTACTCCAGCACTCTGTGAAACGTCACCTATCCATGTTCTCCACAGATGCTGCCTGACCCGCTGAGTTACTGACTCTGTGAAACGTCACCTATCCATGTTCTCCAGATGCTGCCTGACCCCTGAGTTACTCCAGCACTGTGAAACGTCACCTATCCATGTTCTCCACAGATGCTGCCTGACCCACTGACTTACTCCAGCACTCTGTGAAACCTCACCTATCCATGTTCTCCACTATGCTGCCTGACCCGCTGAGTTGTGGGCAACAGCATATGGAGCGAAGGAAATAGGCAACGTTTCGGGCCGAAACCCTTCTGGAAATAGGCAACGTTTCGGGCCGAAACCCGGAAGGGTTTCGACCCGAAACGTTACCTATTTCCTTAGCTCCATAGATGCTGCTGCACCCGCTGAGTTACTCCAGCACTCTGTGAAACGTCACCTTCCATGTTCTCCACAGATGCTGCCTGACCCGCTGAGTTAACGTCACTCTGTGAAACGTCACCTATCCATGTTCTCCACAGATGCTGCCTGACCCGCTGAGTTACTCCAGCACTCTGTGAAACGTCACCTATCCATGTTCTCCACAGATGCTGCCTGACCCACTGAGTTACTCCAGCACTCTGTGAAACCTCACCTATCCATGTTCTCCACAGATGCTGCCTGACCCGCTGAGTTGTGGTGCAACAGCATCTATGGAGCGAAGGAAATAGGCAACGTTTCGGGCCGAAACCCTTCTGGAAATAGGCAACGTTTCGGGCCGAAACCCGGAAGGGTTTCGACCCGAAACGTTACCTATTTCCTTAGCTCCATAGATGCTGCTGCACCCGCTGAGTTACTCCAGCACTCTGTGAAACGTCACCTATCCATGTTCTCCACAGATGCTGCCTGACCCGCTGAGTTAATGCAGCACTCTGTGAAACGTCACCTATCCATGTTCTCCACAGATGCTGCCTGACCCGCTGAGTTACTCCAGCACTCTGTGTCTTTTCCCGGTGCGCTATAGTTGCTTTTTGTCCGTATTGCAGAGGGAGGACTGTGCAGAAGATGAATATTTAATGCATCAAATTGCTTAATATACACAACAGCAGGGGAAACAAAGCGTTTAGTTGCATTGTAAGCGCTGCAATGCAAGATCAAAAGGATGAAGCTACAAAGACCACCTGTCATCAGTTTAGCTTTTGAATTCAGAAACAGCTCGGCCAACATGCAAGGTTGTCTAACTAACAGGAGGGGACTGGTGTCCAAATTGGAAGAATCATCTCCCAGTCTGCGGAAACCTATTGTTTCCTCAATAGCCATCCTTGCAGAATCGAGCCGTAGTTACATTGTGCCAGATTCCTCCATCATTATCTTGAGCAGAAATCTAGACACTAAACTAGTGCGGCACGATGGCGCAGCAGTAATGTTGCAGCCTCACAGCGCTGGAGACCTGGGTTCGATCCCGACTGCGGGTGCTGCCTTTTCGGATTTTGTACGTTCTCCCCGTGACCTGCGTGGGATTTCTCCGGGTGCCTGCGGTCTCCTCAGTAGATGTACAGGTCTGTAGGTTAATTGGCTTCGGTAAGGACTGCATCATCATCACCATCACCATCATTGAAAACATCAACGTACACGATGCCTTACAGTGCCATGTACGACAGTGATCGCAACTTCTACTGAAGTGTGGATGGCCGTTGGCTCGCTAGAAGCTCATCCACCCTTTGACAGGTCTTGTTTTTGGTCCTGCTGGGGGTTACCTATTGTGTTTGAATTTGACTTGTTTGTATTTATGTACAGTATTATCTGATCTGATTGGAAAGCTTGCACGACAAAGCAGTCCACGTGACATTAATAAACCTAGCCCTAAACTTTGCTTTGCCACCAACCACAGATCCCAAATTAGGAGAAAGCAAAATGAATGAAAACTACCCAATTCGGATGCAAAATGTATAAACGTATAAAATACATGAGAGGAATACTGTGTGGAATGAGCTTCCAGTGGAAGTGGTGGAGGCAGGTTCGATTTTATAATTTAAAAATAAATTGGATAGGTATATGGACGGGAAAGGAATGGAGGGTTATGGTCTGAGCGCAGGTAGATGGGACTAGGGGAGAATACGTGTTCGGCACGGACTAGAAGGGCCGAGATGGCCTGTTTCCGTGCTGTAATTGTTATATGGATGGTTATATGGTTATATGAATAGATCAGGTAGATGTACAGAGGTTCTTGCCCATAGTAGGTGAATCGAGGACCAGAGGACATAGGTTTAAGGTGAGGGGGAAAAAGTTTTAATAGGAATCTGAGGGGTAACTTTTTCACACAAAGGGTGGTGGGTGTATGGAACGAGGATTTAGTTGAGGCTGGGACAATCCCAACGTTTAAGAAACAGTTAGACAAGTATATGGATAGGACAGGTTTGGAGGGATATGGACCAAGCGCGGGCTGGTGGGACAAGTGTAGCTGGGACATATTGGCCGGTATGGGCAAGATGGGCCGGTGTGGGCCTGTTTCCACACTGCACCACTCTATGACTCTAAGTGATTTTATTCTAGTGCAAGAATTAATTATTAATCGTCCTCAATCTCTTTTCCCCTTAGCTTTGTCATTGTGATCAACCACAAAATAATGTGGTTCTTCCTGTTGCTTCCTTCACTGTGGTAATACATCTATTTTTCCCAAGGCTTCAAAATTATCTTATTACTTCAAAGATAGACACAAAATGCCGGAACAACTCAGCGGGTCAGACAGCATCTCTGGAGAAAAGGAATAGGTGACGTTTCGGGTCAGAACCCTTCTTGAGTGAAAAACGTGTCCTATGTAGAACGGAGACGAGGAAACACTTTTTCACACAGAGAGTTGTGAGTCTGTGGAATTCTCTGCCTCGCGGTGGGCGGTGGAGACCGGTTCTCTGGATACTTTCAAGAGAGAGCTTGATAGGGCTCTTAAAGATAGTGGAGTCAGGGGATATGGGGTGAAGGCAGGAGCGGGGTACTGATTGTGGATGATTAGCCATGATCACATTGAATGGCGGTGCTGGCTCGAAGGGCCGAATGGCCTACTCCTGCACCTATTGTCTACTGTCTAAAATAGATGAACTTAAGGAGGTGTACAAAATCATTAGAGGAATAGATTGGGTAGACACATGTGACCTGCGTGGGTTTTCGCCAGGAGCTCGGGTTTCCTCCCACGCTCCAAAGACGTACAGGTTTGTAGATTAATCGGCTTGGTAAATGTAAAAAAATTGTCCCTAGTGGGAAAGCGTTAATGTGCGGGGATCGCTGGTCGGCACGGACCAGGTTGGGCTGAGGGGCCTGTTTCCGCGCTGTATCTCTAAAACTAAAACTAAAAAATATATAGAGGGGTGGGGTGGGGGTGGGAAGGGGGAGGAAACTGGAGGTTAGAAAATGCCAGAAAAAAAATCAGCGGCCGTTCGGCAATAGGTGACCTCAGAAATGGTGGAGCCCACAATGGTCCATTGTTGGCTGGGGAAGATGTGTCACAGTCTGCCCTCTCCTCATTCTCATCCACTTCACCTCCCGGTACTTTTCCACCGGTCCCTCCTTCTCCTCATCTGCCTGCCTGCCACTTTCCTCTCATCAGCCCAACTCTCCTCACCTGTTGCACTCAGTTGCCTCTGATCACCTATTAACCTGGTATATAGACTCTCCTCACCGTTCACACAGTGCCAGATTGTTCTCAGCATTCATGCAAGACTCTCCAGCGATTTCCCGACTGCCTACACGGATTCGAACCTGCCTGCCCCTGACCATTCCGTCCTGTCGTCTTCCCGGATATCACCTCAGCCTTCTGTCCTCGACCACGGCCTTCGTCCCGTACCTCCTGGTTTCTGTCTGCCTCTCTCCTGGGCTGTTTGGTGTATCCCTGCAACGGCTCCTCGACTTCCTGCCTGGCTTCGACTCTCCTTTCGTCTGTCCCTCGCTGGTTTGTTTGCATCGTGTGTTGGATCTCCTGGTTACCGGACCTTCCGCTACCCCGACTACGTCTCCTGCCTGCCCCTCTTCGGAACCCTCGCTCAATCCTGAGCCTCTGTGTGAGTACGGTGTACCCATTCCTGTGTTTCTACTCTGTGCTGCTATTGGGTCCAAGCTATACCCGTTACAAAATGACTCTCCTCCCACTTGGGCTAGAGCCAATCAGTCGTATCTCTTGCTAATCTGCTGCTGCTGTTGTTCCTCCCAAATCTACAGCAGTTCTGAACCTCAACATGTAGAGGAACCAACGAGAGAGCAGGCTATTTTAGACTGGGTATTGAGCAATGAGGAAGGGTTAGTTAGCAATCTTGTTGTACGTGCCCCCTTGGGCAAGAGTGACCATAATATGGTTGAGTTCTTCATTAGGATGGAGAGTGACATTGTTAATTCAGAAACAATGGTAACTTTGAGGGTATGAGACGTGAATTGGCCAAGATTGACTGGCAATTAATTCTAAAAGGGTTGACGGTGGATATGCAATGGAAGACATTTAAAGGCTGCATGGATGACTTAAAAAATTGTTCATACCAGTTTGGCAAAAGAATAAATCAGGGAAGGTAGTACATCCATGGATAATAAGGGAAATCAGGGATAGTATCAAAGCGAAGGATGATGCGTACAAATTAGCCAGAAAAAGCAGCATACCGGAGGACTGGGAGAAATTCAAAGACCAGCAGAGGAGGACAAAGGGCTTAACTAGGAAAGGGAAAATAGATTATGAAAGGTTAGCCGGGAAGTGGTGTTGGGTAAATTGAATGGATTAAAGGCCGATAAATCCCCAGGGCCAGATAGGCTGCATCCCAAAGTACTTAAGGAAGTAGCTCCAGAAATAGTGGATGCATTAGTAATAATCTTTCAAAACTCTTTAGATTCTGGAGTAGTTCCTGAAGAATGGCGGGTAGCAAACGTAACCCCACTTTTTAAGAAGGGAGGGAGAGAGAAAATGGGGAATTACAGACCAGTTAGTCTAACATCGGTAGTGGGGAAACTGCTAGAGTCAGTTATTAAAGATGGGATAGCAGCACATTTGGAAAGTGGTGAAATCATTGGACAAAGTCAGCATGGATTTACGAAAGGTAAATCATGTCTGACGAATCTTATAGAATTTTTCGAGTATGTAACTAGTAGCGTGGAAAAGGGAGAACCAGTGGATGTGGTGTATCTGGACTTCCAGAAGGCTTTCGACAAGGTCCCACATAAGAGATTAGTATACAAACTTAAAGCACAAGGCATTGGGGGTTCAGTATTGATGTGGATAGAGAACTGGCTGGCAAACAGGAAGCAAAGAGTAGGAGTAAACGGGTCCTTTTCACAATGGCAGGCAGTGACTAGTGGGGTACCCCAAGGCTCAGTGCTGGGACCCCAGCTATTTACAATATATATTAATGATCTGGATGAGGGAATTGAAGGCAATATCTCCAAGTTTGCGGATGACACTAAGCTGGGGGGCAGTGTTAGCTGTGAGGAGGATGCTAGGAGACTGTAAGGTGACTTGGATAGGCTGGGTGAGTGGGAAAATGTTTGGCAGATGCAGTATAGTGGATAAATGTGAGGTTATCCATTTTGGTGGCAAAAACGGGAAAGCAGACTATTATCTAAATGGTGGCCGATTGGGAAAGGGGGAGATGCAGCGAGACCTGGGTGTCATGGTACACCAGTCATTGAAGGTAGGCATGCAGGTGCAGCAGGCAGTAAAGAAAGCGAATGGTATGTTAGCTTTCATTGCAAAAGGATTTGAGTATAGGAGCAGGGAGGTTCTACTGCAGTTGTACAGGGTCTTGGTGAGACCACACCTGGAGTATTGCGTACAGTTTTTGGTCTCCAAATCTGAGGAAGGACATTATTGCCATAGAGGGAGTGCAGAGACGGTTCACCAGACTGATTCCTGGGATGTCAGGACTGTCTTATGAAGAAAGACTGGATAGACTTGGTTTATACTCTCTAGAATTTAGGAGATTGAGAGGGGATCTTATAGAAACTTACAAAATCTTAAGGAGTTGGACAGGCTAGATGCAGGAAGATTGTTCCCGATGTTAGGGAAGTCCAGGACAAGGGGTCACAGCTTAAGGATAAGGGGGAAATCCTTTAAAACCGAGATGAGAAGAACTTTTTTCACACAGAGAGTGGTGAATCTCTGGAACTCTCTGCCACAGAGGGTAGTCGAGGCCAGTTCATTGGCTATATTTAAGGGAGTTAGATGTGGCCCTTGTGGCTAAGGGGATCAGGGGGTATGGAGAGAAGGCAGGTACGGGATACTGAGTTGGATGATCAGCCATGATCATATTGAATGGCGGTGCAGGCTCGAAGGGCCGAATGGCCTACTCCTGCACCTAATTGCTATGTTTCTATGTTTCTAAGATGTGCCAACAAAGGAGATGCAGGGATGTGCAGCTTTATCTCATTAGCTTCACTGTTGATATATCAGCTGCCGGAGGAATGTACTTACCCTGTCTCTTTCTGCAAAGATATATCTTGGTACTGGTTCGCTATCCATCCCCCTACCCAGCAAAAACATTTAATTAAAATGGTATTTTATGAAAAGCTCCATGAGTTGGGAAAGGTCTCGCCTGAGGTGATGAGTTCACGATGCAGAGCTTGGTAAAAATCACCGCGCTCTACTTTTTTGAAAGCTGCTTTCAATCATTAATATCGCACTTAACATGATCTCGCCGTTATAACTATCTTAAGATGCAAAGTGAAAAGACAAGTCTTCTGCTGAAATTGCTGCGAACACCCTCGCATAGAATGTAGATTGAATCGTACTACAATTTGTCTGCCGGGCACAACTGAATTACAATGTAAAAAATGAATAATCGCCTAGAAATATTTAGAGCGCCTTGTTCACGACAGGCAAGCACGCCATGAGTTTTCTGAAGAAGGGTCTCGACCCCGAAACGTCACCCGTTCCTCCCCTACCGGAGATGCTGCCCGTCCCGCTGAGTTACGCCGGCTTTATGCGTCTATCCGGTTTAAACCAGCATCTGCAGTTCATTCCGGCACCACTTGCGTTCAGGTTGTGCGTGGTGGCGCAGCGGGTGGAGCTGCTGCCTCACAGCTCTCTCTCCCCATTTAGAAAATAGTCTACGCCTTTGTCGGCCTGTCCCACTTATGCAATTATATTTTTTTTTAGGCAACTACAGACGACAAGTTTGTCGCCGCTGGGAGTCGTTTCCTCAGTCGCACGAAAAGTTGTGCCGTCTTTCTGGTCACCGCTAAATTCTCAACACGTTGAAAATTTTTCGCCGAGAGTGGGTTTGACGTAGGTTGTTGCCAGGATGACATAGGTTGGCGGTAGACAAAAACGCTGGAGAAACTCAGCGGGTGAGGCAGCATCTATGGAGCCAAGGATATAGGCAACGTTTCGCGTCGACACCCTTCTTCAGACTGATGTGGGGGTGGGGGGGCGCGGGAAGAAGAAAGGAAGAGGTGGAGCCAGTGGGATGAGGGAGAGCAGAGAAAGGGAGGAGAAAGCAGGGACTACCTGAAATTAGAGAAGTCAATGTTCATGCCGCTGGGGTGCAGACTGCCCAAGCGAAATACGAGGTGCTGCCCCTCCAATTTACGGTGTTGCTCACTCTGGCCATGGAGGAGGCCCAGGACAGAAAGGTCGGATTCGGAATGGGAGGGGGAGTTGAAGTGCTGAGCCACCGGGAGATCAGGTTGGTTATTGCGAACCGAGTGGAGGTGTTGTGCGAAGCGATCGCCAAGCCTACGCTTGGTCTCACCGATGTAGAGCAGCTGACACCTAGAGCAGTGGATGCAATAGATGAGGTTGGAGGAGGTGCAGGTGAACCTCTGCCGCACCTGGAACAACTGCTTGGGCCCTTGGTGTTTTTGGCGACCTGCTACGATTATGACAGTCGCCGGCAGTTGCCTAAAAAATCACCAAGTGGGACAGGCCCATGTTGCCCACCAGTAAAACGCATGACTTTGCTCTTTGCTCTTTGCTCTGCAGTGGTGAAGCACTCTGCAGGAAAGACTTCGAGAGCGTTGTTCGCTCAATGGTTTTAAACCTTTTGCTTGACAGAGTTTTTCAGGCAGTCCATCAAGCCAGACGCTTGCTTGTCAGTTCACCATGTGCCAACCTGGTTCGTCAACTTCACATTTACTCATTTCCTTGTTTCCAACCTCATCTATTGCATCCGCTGCTCTAGGTGTCAGCTGCTCTGCATCGGTAAGACCAAGCGTAGGCTTTGCGATCGTTTCGCCCAACACCTCCGCTCAGTTTGTCACCCCATTCCTTCTCTCCAGAGATGCTGCCTGTCCCGCTGAGATACTCCATCTTGTCAGGCTCCATACAGACAGTTTGTTCTGCCTTAGCCTCAGGAGCCGAAGGTGTTTAAGCATCCTATGTACCGAAGCAGGATAATGAAATTCTTATTGGCTGCAGCCTAAACATGCTTGTAAACGCGGTGCCCAAAAGATAACATGATTAAAAAAGCAAACAAAAAAAAGTTCAATAAATTAAAACAAAGCTTAATGTTGGCGTAAAGTGCAGAGCAAAATCCCGAATTCCCGACTGCAACCAGGACAGTCCGTAGTTCGAGGTTTAGTCAGCGTTTTTAACGCGTTCACAAGTTGTCAGGGCAGGATTAGGCCATTTCGCCCATCGAGTCTACTCCACCATTCAATCATAGCCGATCTCCCTTTCTCTCTCAACCCCATTCTCCTGTCTTCTCTATTTTCCCCAAAACAATAGACAATAGGTGCAGGAGTAGGCCATTCGGCCCTTCGAGCCTGCACCGCCATTCAATATGATCATGGCTGATCATCCAACTCAGTATCCCGTACCTGCCTTCTCTCCATACCCCCTGATCCCTTTAGCCACAAGGGCCACATCTAACTCCCTCTTAAATATAGCCAATGAACTGGCCTCAACTACCTTCTGTGGCAGAGAATTCCACAGATTCACCACTCTCTGTGATTCAATTTGATCATGGCTGATCATCCCCAATCAGTATCCGTTCCTGCCTTCTCTTCCTATCCCTTAACTCTGCTATCCCTAAGAGATCTATCTAGCTCTCTCTTGAAAGCATCTGGAGAACCGGCCTCCACCGCTCTCTGAGGCAGAGAATTCCACACACTCACCAGTCTCTGTGTGAGAAGGTTTTTCCTCATCTCCGTTCTGACATCCGTACAAATAGAAAAATTCAACAACTGGAGGCTTGTTGAGAAGTCACCTCCTCCAAAAAACCTCCTCAAGTTTGTAAGACAGTCCTTAAAAGGACTGGACAAGCTAGATGCAGGAAAAATGTTCCCAATGTTGGGCGAGTCCAGAACCAGGGGCCACACAGTCTTAGAATAAAGGGGAGGCCATTTATGACTGAAGTGAGAAAAAACGTTTTCACCCAGAGAGTTGTGAATTTGTGGAATTCCCTGCCACAGAGGGCAGTGGAGGCCAAATCACTGGATGGATTTAAGAGAGAGTTAGATAGAGCTCTAGGGGCTGGTGGAATCGAGGGATATGGGGAGAAGGCAGGCACGGGTTATTGATTGGGGATGATCAGCCATGATCACAATGAATGGCGGTGCTGGCTCGAAGGGCCGAATGGCCTCCTCCTGCACCTATTTTCTATGTTTCTATGTATGCCCTGCCCTGGACAAGGCCACGCTGACTGGGATTCTATCTTTTAAAAGTTATTAATGAATGCTCATTTCCAAAAGGCAATTGGGCAGCAGCGAAGTGGAAATTGAGAGTTAATTATAAATCATAAAAGGAGCAGGCTGGAAGATTTTCTTTAGCCAGAGGCATTTTTGTTATCTGTTGCATTAGCACTTCTGAAGCCAAGTCAATATTCTTTTTTTTTTTTAATGAGGATGTCTGCTCACAGCTTGAAGCAGAAGATCACACAAAGGGAAAGGGTGATGGATTTGAGGAGCAAGATCGGACGTGGAACTAGAACATTGGCCCCGTGTGGCACGGTGGCACAGCGGTAGAGTTGCTGCCTCACGGCGCCAGAGTCACGGGTTCCATCCCGACTACGGGCGCTGTCTGTACAGAGTTTGTGCGTTCTCCCCGTGACCTGCGTGCGTTTTCTCCGGGATCTTCGGATTCTTCCCACATTCTAAAGACTTGCAGGTTTGCAGGTTAATTGGCTTGGTGTAAATGGAAATTGTCCATAGTGTGTGTGTGTGTGTAGGATAGTGTTAGTGTGCGGGGATCGCTGGTCGGCGCGTACTCGGTGGGCCGAAGGGCCTGTTTCCATGCTGTATCTTTAAACTAAACTAATTATGCCACTCGTAATAATGGTTCTATGATTAGTGATCTCATTAACAATGAGTCAATGTCCCTTCTGCCGCATGCTATTTCGGAAACAAGGACAGAGAGCGCTGGAGTAACTCAGTGAGTCAGGCAGCATCTGTGGAGAACATGGATAGGCGACGTTTCACAGAGTGCTGGAGTAACTCAGCGGGTCAGGCAGCATCTGTGGAGAACATGGTTAGGTGACGTTTCACAGAGTGCTGGAGTAACTCAGCGGGTCAGGCAGCATCTGTGGAGAACATGGATAGGTGACAGTTCTCTCTTAAACTCCAAACCTCAGAGTCTGAAGAAGGGTTTTGTCCCGAAACGTTGCCTATTTCCTTCGCTCCATCGATGCTGCTGCGCCCGCTGAGTTTCTCCAGCACTTTTGTCCACCTCCAAACTTCAGAGTCTGAAGAAGGGTCTCGACCCGAAACGTCAGCTGTTCCTTTTCTCCAGAGACGCTGCCTGACCCGCAAAACTTTCTGGGAACTATCTTGCTGGTCCGTACATCTTAGCCAGGGAAAGCCAGAAAAGTGCTTACTTTAAAAAGACTTAGTAATGGATCGCAATTATCTTCTGGAGTTTGCCTTGAATTCTCATTGACTTTATTTCACAGGGAATTTGCAATAATTAGAGCTTTGCCTAATTTGGGTTCTTTCATTCATGGCACATCTCTCAAGTTTATTTGATGTCAGTTGCAGTGGTTGTAACCCCACACTTACCTTATAATTTAAATCTGGAAAGTAATTAAGTGTCACCAAAGGTGACGGGGGGGTGAATGTTTTGCGTCTGAGCGCACGCAGTCTGAGATGGGTTATTGATCTCAGAATATTTCAGTTGGGGTTGGAGGAATTAAGAAACCACAATTCATTTTGCTTTGCCTCGTACAGAGAGGAGAGACTGTTGTAAGAACAGACGTTCTTCGCAGAGTTAAGGGGCATTGTAGTTTGTTGCATGGAATCATTTATCAGCTTGTGTATAAAATCATGATTGTGTAGACACACAGAGCCTCTTGCCCAGAGTAGGGGAATCGAGGACCAGAGGATGTAGGACTGTCAGGACTGTCAGGACTGTCTTATGAAGAAAGACTGGATAGACTTGGTTTATACTCTCTAGAATTTAGAAGATTGAGAGGGGATCTTATAGAAACTTATAAAATTCTTAAGGGGTTGGACAGGCTAGATGCAGGAAGATTGCTCCCGATGTTAGGGAAGTCCAGGACAAGGGGTCACAGCTTAAGGATAAGGGGGAAATCCTTTAAAACCGAGATGAGAAGAACTTTTTTCACACAGAGAGTGGTGAATCTCTGGAACTCTCTGCCACAGAGGGTAGTTGAGGCCACAGTTCATTGGCTATATTTAAGAGGGACTTAGATGTGGCCCTTGTGGCTAAGGGGATCAGGGGGTATGGAGAGAAGGCAGGTACGGGATACTGAGATGGATGATCAGCCATGATCATATTGAATGGCGGTGCAGGCTCGAAGGGCTGAATGGCCTACTCCTGCACCTAATTTCTATGTTTCTATGGACTATCTATGTAGGTTCAAGGTGAAGGGGAAAAGATTTAAGGGCCTGTCCCACATTCACGACCTAACTCACAACCTTTTATACTCGTGGACATTTTTCATCAGGCTTAGAAAAAACGCCGCGACCTACTCGTACCTACGACTTGCATCACGACCTACCTACGACCTCGTGACGACCATGCTGTGAGTATGAGTCGAGGGCAAACTCAGCAGAGGTCTTGAATTAGGTCATGGAAGTGGGACAGGCCCTTTAATAGGAATCTGAGGGGCAACGTTTTTCCACACAAAGGGTGGTGGGTGCATGGAGCAAGCTGCCAGAGGAGGAGACTGCATGGTGGTCTCAGTGGAGGGACGAGGACATCCCTACAAAGAGGTTTAACAGAAGCTCCTTGAATCCCAAAGCATAATTTTCCATTTCAAAGCCACCTTGGCCTGAACACCCCATTTAAAGGCTTTGCGTTAGTGCAAAGACAAAGTGGCATCATAGCTCGGGGGCGGCATAGTCTCGCAGCGGTAGAGTTGCTGCACCACATGCCAGGGACCCCGGTTCGATCCTGACCACGGGTGCCGTCTGTACATTCTCCCCGCGACCTGCGTGGGTTTTCTCCGGGAGCTCCGGTTTCCCTCCACACACCCCAAAGACGTACAGGTTTGTAGGTTAATCAGTAATATTGTAAATTGTCCCTAGTGTGTGTAGGATAGTGCTAGTGCTCTTAAAGATAGCGGAGTCAGAGGATATGGGGAGAAGGCAGGAACGGGGTACTGATTGTGGATGATCTCATTGAATGGCGGTGCTGGCTCGAAGGGAAAGCCTATTGTCTATTGTCTAGTGTACGGGGTGATCGCTGGTCGGCGTGGACTCATTAGGCCGAAGGGCCTGTTTCTGTGGTCTATCTCTAAACTAATTACCAAACTCTGCTGGATTCGAATCCTAAAAGCCTCTGCAGTGATGCACGGCCAAGTCTTTGTTGGGTAATGTCACTGGCATTTGCAGCAGAGTACGGGGGAAAAAAGGTACAAAATCTAAGTAAGCGAATGCAGGATTAACTCAGCAGAGACCCATTATTGAATTTGTGAGCAGAGAGGACAATTTTGAAAGCGCTGCAATTTATTTCATTGTTGGGTGAAATACATTTATGTGCATTAGAACAGTGAAGGTAATAGCCACATATTGGAGTACAGCGTGTAATAATTCTTCCGATCTTTCCGCTTTGAACACAAAAGAGGGCCGATAAATTTATTGCAGCCTGTTATATTCAGGCAGGCTTCATTCTCAAAGCTGAATATTCGCCGAGTCCAATTAATTGGTCACCTTATCTATTGGTGAGAAGTCGATTCTCTACAGAAGCATGCGCCAACCCCAAGTTTTACCCACGAGCTCTAGGTGCAATAGGTGCAGGAGTTGGCCATTCGGCCCTTCGAGCCAGCACCGCCTTTCACTGCGATCATGGCTGATCATCCACAATCAGTACCCCGTTCCTGCCTTCTCCCCCATCTCCCCCTATATTGGACACGCTAGAGGCAGGAAACATGTTCCCGATGTTGGGGGAGTCCAGAACCAGGGGCCACAGTTTGAGAATAAGGGGTAAGCCATTTAGAACGGAGACGAGGAAACACTTTTTCTCACAGAGAGTTGTGAGTCTGGGGAATTCTCTGCCTCAGAGGGCGGTGGAGGCCGGTTCTCTGGATACTTTGTTAGATAGGGCTCTTAAAAATAGCGGAGTCAGGGGATATGGGGAGAAGGCAGGAACGGGGTACTGATTGGAGATGATCAGCCACAATCACATTGAATGGCGGTGCTGGGTCGAAGGGCCGAATGGCCTACTCCTGCACCTATTGTCTATTGTCTATTATCCCCTGACTCCGCTATCTTTAAGAGCACTATCCAACTCCCTCTTGAAAGTATCCAGAGAATTGGCCTCCGCTGCCTTCTGAGGGGCAACTCTGTGTGTGAAAAAGCTTTTCCTTTAGAACGGAGTTGAGTAAAAACAAAACTTTTACTAAAGCAAGGAGCGTCCCGGCATCTTTTTGTCTACGAATATAAAGCCCAGCCTGAATACTTGGACACATCTACAGCAGGTAATACAGAGCTGTAGTGAGTACACAGTGCAGGAATCCAGGCAGCAAGCCAATCAACCACAATTTGGCTTTGTAAATATCTACCCTGCTTGCATTGCACAATTTTCTCAAATATCTTTAAATATATATATCAGTTTTCTGCAGGAGCAGATGTTAACAGCAAGGCAGTGACCACGCACAGTGGGGTCAGAATGGGATTGTAATTGTTGATTGAATATATTGTTGATGGGATTGTAATTGTTGATTGAATATATTGATCGAAAGATGCTGCCATTCGGCCCACCATCGATCACCCGTTGACACTGGTTCTATGCTATCCCACTTTCTCATCCACTCCCTACACACCAGGGGCAATTTACAGAGTGGAAACAGGCCCTTCGACCCAACTTGCCCACACCCACCAACATGTCCCAGCTATACTTGTCCCACCAGCCACATCCCTCTAAACCTGTCCTATACATATGCCCGTCTAACTGTTTAGAAACATAGAAAATAGGTGCAGGAGTAGGCCATTCGGCCCTTCGAGCCAGCACCGCCATTCAATATGATCATGGCTGATCATCCAACTCAGTATCCTGTACCTGCCTTCTCTCTATACCCCCTGATCCCCTTGGCCACAAGGGCCACATCTAACTCCCTCTTAAATATAGCCAATGAACTGTGGCCTCAACTACCTTTTGTGGCAGAGAATTCCAGAGGTAGTTAAACGTTGGGATAGTCCCTGCCTCAACTACAGTTTGGTTTTGTTTAGAGATATAGTGTGGAAACAGGCCCTTTGGCCCACCCAGTCCATGCTGTCCATCGACACCCCGTTCACACTAGTCCTGTGTTATCCCACTCCACTCCCTGCACACTAGGGGCAATTTACAGAAGCCCATTAGCCTACAAACCTGTGTTTAAGAGGGAACTGCAGATGCTGGAGAATTGAAGGTTACACAAAAAAGCTGGAGAAACTCAGCGGGTGCAGCAGCATCTATGGAGCGAAGGAAATAGGCGACGTTTCGGGCCGAAACCCTGATGGAAATAGGCAACGTTTCGGGACGAAACCCAGAAGGGTTTCGTCCCGAAACGTTGCCTATTTCCTTCGCTCCATAGATGCTGCCGCACCCGCTGAGTTTCTCCAGCTTTTTTGTGTAGCCTACAAACCTGGATGTCTTTAAGATGTGGGAGGAAACCAGAGCACCCGGAGGAAATCCACACAGTCACAGGGAGAACGTACTAACTCCACACAGACAGCACTGGAGGTCAGGATTGTCGGTTCAGGCAGCGTCTCTGGAGAGAAGGAATGGGTGACGTTTCGGGTCGAGACCCTTCTTCAGACACAGGTTTGGAGGGACATGGACTAGTGTAGCTGGTGCATGTTGGCTGGTGTGGGCAGATTGGGCTGAAGGGCCTGTTTCCACACTGTATCACTCTATGACGCTGCTGCTGCTGTGGGGCTGCGTTTGATTTACTTGGCCACAAGTCAAGCATGGCAGGCAGAGACTTGGTACATCACTGCTGCCAGTATAAACTGCATCCCGACTTAAATCAGCAGCAAATATAAACATGGCTATCTGCAAACGAGGTGACTGATATTAAAAGGGCATATTCATCATTTCAAGAATATCATCTGCCCAAAATGTTCATCTGTTTTCAGAGTTATTTGAACGTAATGTTATTAATATACATGAAACATCTTAGTAGTTATCAGTACAAACCAGACATCTAGTCAGGGAAGAGGTGCAGGGGAAATCAAAAATAATGACGCAGTCTTCGAGTTAACTGGAAATTGCACGCTGTCATGGATAGATATCTCTGCACATCTGTTCCACCATCATCTAAGGATGCTGAGAATGCTCAAGGCCTTAGCAGAGTGTGCAGCATTCGTTTTCATTTCTCAATTCTCAGCGGAATCTCAACCCAGCGATCCCCCGCATGTTAACACCATCCTGTAGTCACAGAGTGATACAGTGTGGAAACAGGCCCTTCAGCCCAACCTGCCCACACCGGCCAACACGTACCGGCTACACTAGTCCAACCTGCCTGCGTTTGGTCCCTATCCCTCCGAACCTGTGTCCAAAGATAGGTCTCGGCCTGAAACGTCACCCATTCCTTCTCTCCAGAGATGTTGCCGGTCCCGATGAGTTACTCCAGTTTTTTTGTGTCTATCTTCGGCTTAAACCAGCATCTGCAGTTCTTTCTTCCACACTATCCATGTACCTGTCTAACTGTTTCTTAAACGTTGGGATAGTCCCAGCTCTGGCAGCTGTCTTACGCACACTGGGGACAATTTACATTTACACCGAGCCAATTAACCTACAAACCTGCACGCCTTTGGAGTGTGGGAGGAGACTAAAGATCTCGGAGAAATCCCACGAGCGTCACGGGGAGAACGTGCAAACTCCGTACAGACAGCACCCGTAGTCAGGATCGAACCTGGGTCTCTGGCGCTGCAAGCACTGTAAGGCAGCAACTCTACCGGTGCACCACCGTGCTGCCCTGTGTGTCCTGAGCCGCTGACTGCCCCTTTTCTGGGGTTACCTCCGTGTCCGGGTGGTACTAGAACGTGCCGGCTCTGGAGGGGGTCCAGAGGAGGTTTGCAGGAATGATCCCAGGAATGAGTGGGTTAACCTAGGATGAGCATTTGACGGCACTGAGCCTGTACTCGCTGGAGATTCGAAGGATGAGGAGGGGGACCCACATTGAAACGTACAGAATAGTGAAAGGCTTGGATAGATTGGATGTGCAGAGGATGTTTCCACTGGTGAGAGAGTCCAGGACGAGAGGTCAGAGCTTCAGAAATAAAAGACGTTCCTTTAGGAAGGAGATTTTCTTCAGTTAGAGGGTGGCAAATCTGTGGAAACCAAGTCAGTGGCGTTTGTAAGCTCTGATATATTTAAGGCAGAGATGGGTAGATTCTTGATTAGTACGGGGGTCAGGGGTTATGGGGAGAAGGCAGGAGAATGGGGTTAGGAGAGATAGATCGGCCATGATTGAATGGCGGAGTAGACTTGATGGGCCGAATGGCCTGATTCTACCTCTATCACCTAGGAACATGATTAATGTGCCGATCAGTTTTCATCAGCCTATTGTGTTACTTTCTGGAGGAAGTCCAGCATGTATGCTATAACCTACCTGAACTCCCGGTGGCTCAGCACTTCAACTCCCCCTCCCATTCCCAATCCGACCTCTCTGTCCTGGGTCTCCTCCATTGCCAGAGTGAGCAACACAGGAAATTGGAGGAACAGCACCTCATATTCCGCCTGGGCAGCTTGCATCCCGATGGCATGAATGTTGAATTCTCCCAATTTTGCTAGCCCTTGCTGTCTCCTCCCCTTCCTTAACACTCGAGCTGTCTCTCCCCTCCCCCCCCCCGCCCTCGGGCTCATCCTCCTCCCAATTTCCTTCCTCTCTCCCCCCCCCCCCCCCCCCAATTCCTCCTCCAATTTCCTTCCTTTCCCCCCCCCCCCCCCCCCCATCAGTCTGAAGAAGGGTTTCGGCCCGAAACGTCGCCTATTTCCTTCGCTCCATAGATGCTGCTGCACCCGCTGAGTTTTCTCCAGCAATTTTGTGTACCTTCGATCGATCTCCCAGCATCTGCAGTTCCTTCTTGAACACTGTATGCTGAACACAATTTGCTTTTGGCAAATCCATCTGCTTGAAGTAGCCAATTATTTTTTCCCGGTGGCAATTAATTTTATCTGAGTTTACCATCACTAAAGAATTCCCCCACCGGCGTATCTAGCCGACCGGTCTGTAATTACAAGGTGCACTCCCTTTCCCTGGGTAAAAAAAAAAGAATTAGAGGTCAAACTATTGCTGTCTTTCTGTCTAATGGACATTATTGTCCGGCCTATCTACAATTTGAATCCACTCTTTCCGAGCTAAACTGGAATTAATATCGATCCCGACACAAGGAACTGCTGAAGCTGGTTTACAAAATAGAGAAGGGATCAAGGGGAGCTGAACAAAGATTGTTCTCAAAGTAGAACTGAGTGCTGGAGTAACTCAGCGGGTCAGGCAGCATCTGTGGAGAACATGGATAGGTGATATTTCGGGTCGGGATCCAAATTCAGACTGATTGTGGGGGGGGGGGGGGACGAAAGTTGGAAGAGTGGAGGGGCCGGACAAAGCCTGGCAGGTAATAGGTTGATACAGTTGAAGAGGAGTTTTTTGATGCCTGACCTGCTGAGTTCCGCTCGGTTCACAATAACCAACTTGATCTCCCGGTGGCTCAGCACTTCAACTCCCCCTCCCATTCCGAATCTGACCTTTCTGTCCTGGGCCTCCTCTATGGCCAGAGTGAGTCCCACCGTACATTGGAGGAGCAACACCTCGTATATCGCTTGGGCAATTTACACCCCAACGGTATGAACATTGACTTCTCCAATTTCAGGTAGTCCCTGCTTTCTCCTTCCTTCCCCTCCCCTTCCCAGCTCCCCCACAGCCCACTGTCTCCGCCTCTTCCTTTCTCCTTCCAGCTCCCCACCCCAACCCCCCACATCAGCCTGAAGAAGGGTCCCGACCCGAAACGTCGCCTATTTCCTTCGCTCCATAGATGCTGCCTCACCCGCTGAGTTTCTCCAGCATTTTTGTCTACCTGCTGAGTTACTCCAGTACTTTAATCCATCTGCCAGGCTTTGTCCTGCTCTCCTCTCTTTCAGCGTTCTTTCCCCACCCCCCCACAATCAGTCTGAAGAAGAGTCCCAGTCTGAAACGTCACCTATCCATGTTTTCCACAGATGCTGCCTGACTCGCTGAGTTACTCCAGCACTCTGTGAAACGTCACCTGTCCATGTTCTCCACAGATGCTGCCTGACCCGCTGAGTTACTCCAGCACTCTGTGAAACGTCACCTATCCATGTTCTCCACAGATGCTGCCTGACCCGCTGAGTTACTCCAGCACTCTGTGAAACGTCACCTATCCATGTTCTCCACAGATGCTGCCTGACCCGCTGAGTTACTCCAGCACTCTGTGTCCACTTTTGTTCTCATCTCCGGCAGAGAAGTGGCTGGGTTGCTAGTGTAAATGCCACGATGCCTACCTGACGACCCTTCTTCAGACTGACGTCGAGACCCTTCTTCAGACTGATGTGGAGGTGGGGGAGGGGCGGGTTCCCGCCCCTCCCCCATCTCCACATCAGTCTGAAGAAGGGTCTCGACCTGAAACGTCACCCATTCCTTCTCTCCACTGATGCTGCCTGACCCGCTGAGTTACTCCAGCACTCTGTGTGTGGAATTAATATCGTCGGGACGAGGTGACCTTTCTACTTTGTCATCGCCCCTTCATCCCTTCTTATCTGGTCCATGATTAGTTGTCTCTGATTTCTCTGCCGCATTCTTTGGAGCAGAGTAATTAATGACCTCAGACATTCCCTCCCCATCTCGGAGATCACTTTTACTGCCTCCAATCAATCTCATTCTTCCTTTCACCGGCATCTTCTGAAAGACGTATGGGTTCTTGAACATGTCAGCTCCTCACCTATTCTTCAGCTGTTGTTTTGGCTCCCAATCCACTTTCTTAAATTTCCACTAAGTTGCATCACAAGCTCATAGGTTGTAGGAGCAGAATTAGGCCATTCGGCCCATCAAGTCTACTCCGCCATTCAATCATGGCTGATCTATCTCTCCCTCCTAACCTTCTCCCCGTAACTCTTGACAACCGTTCTAATCAAGAATTTGCCAGTCTCCACCTTAAAAATATATCCGCTGGCTTGGCCTCCACAGCCGTCTGTGGCAATGAATTCCACAGATTCACCACCCTCTGACGAAAGAAATTCCTCCTCATCTCCTTTCTAAAGGTACGTCCTTTTATTCTGAGGCTGTGGCCTCTGGTTTGAGACTCTCCCACTAGTGGAAACATTAAGAATAAGGGGTAAGCCATTTAGACTTAATGGAAACACTTTTTCTCACAGAGAGGGGTGGGTCTGTGGAATTCTCTGCCTCAGAGGGCGGTGGAGGCCGGTTCTCTGGATGCTTTCAAGAATGAGTTAGATAGGGCTCTTAAAGATAGCCGAGTCAGGGGGATATGGGGAGAAGGCAGGAACGGGGTACTGATTGGGGATGATCAGCCATGATCACATTGAATGGCGGTGCTGGCTAGAAGGGCCGAATGGCCTACTCATGCACCTGTTGTCTAGTGTCCTGTCCACATCCATGTTTTCCAGGCCTCATCAAACACAGTTGTTGCATGCTTCCATTTTTAAGTTGTATTTTGTCACCTGTCGGATGGCCCAGGGAAGTCCAGAGGACATGGAGTTAAACATGAGCGATAAAATAACCTAAGGCCATCAAAGGTGATCAAAGCAAGTTATGATCCAGAACAGGAGGCTGGAAAGGAGGGTGACAAACAAGTGTGTGTAGGAGTAGGACAGCATTAGTGTGCGGGCATCGCTGGTCGGCACGGACTCGGTGGGCCGAAGGGCCTGTTTCCACGCTGCATCTCTAAACTAAAACACTAAACTCGGTCAATATCTGGGAAAAGTTTTTCCTGGTTTAAACCTGTCTGGGACCGCATGGTGCATGGGACTCGATCCACCGTTGACTTTCTCAGCAGTAGACCTTTGAGCAGGCCAGCCAGGAAACCGTTGCTATAATATTCCTATATTTAACTTTCTTGGCACATTTTGAATGGCAGGCACCCCGTTGTCAATTACGACACTGCTTATTAATTTTTGATTCCAATCCAACTGGCAGATCGTCTCAGACAATTCACTGAAGCTATTCTTGCACGCGCTGTGTATCCGTGAGTCTGCAGCTCCACAAACCTAATGGTGACATTCTGTACATCGCACACGTACACTCTGTGCACTTGTCGACATTCTGATCTGCCGCTAAGGCCATGATCACATTGAATGGCGGTGCTGGCTCGAAGGGCCGAATGGCCTACTCCTGCACCTATTGTCTAGTGTCTAATGGCGCAGCGGTAGAGTTGCTGCCTCACAGCGCCAGAGACCCTGGTTTGATCCCGACTACGGGCGCTGCCTGTACAATGTTTGTACGTTCTCCCCGTGACCTGCGTGGGTTTTCTCCGGGTGCTCCGGGTTCCTCCCACACTCCAAAGACGTGCAGGTTTGTAGGTTAATTGGCTTTGGTGAATTGTAAATTGTGCCCAGCCCGTGTAGGATAGTGTTAGTGTGCGGGGATCGCTGGTCGGCGCGGACTCGGTGGGCCGAAGGGCCTGTTTCCGCGCTGTATCTCTAAACTAAACAAAAACTAATTTTTCTCAACCTGCCCCTCAGTCAATTGCTTTTCACCTCTTGTCCCTCGCCTGCCTTACAAAACCCACGTCCAATTACTGTCAATATTATGCTCCTCTCTCACTGCACGAATATAGTATTTCTGTGAGTACATTCAACATCAGGAAACAAATGAACCAGATTCTTCCAATGCAGATTCTTCTGATGGTCCTTCTCCTCATTCAGTCTCCTCTCTTCTTCTCCCCGCTACAACTACAAGGGGTCACAGTTTAAGGATAAGGGGGAAATCTTGTAGGACCGAGATGAGGAAAACATTTTTCACACAGAGAGTGGTGAATCTGTGGAACTCTCTGCCACAGAAGGTAGTTGAGGCCACAGTTCATTGGCTATATTTAAGAGGGAGTTAGACAGAAACATAGAAACATATAAATTAGGTGCAGGAGTAGGCCATTCGGCCCTTCGAGCCTGCACCGCCATTCAATATGATCATGGCTGATCATCCAACTCAGTATCCCGTATCTGCCTTCTCTCCATACCCTCTGATCCCCTTAGCCACAAAGGCCACATCTAACTCCCTCTTAAATATAGCCAATGAACTGGCCTCAACTACCCTCTGTGGCAGAGAGTTCCAGAGATTCACCACTCTCTGTGTGAAAAAAGTTCTTCTCATCTTGGTTTTAAAGGATTTCCCCCTTATCCTTAAGCTGTGACCCCTTGTTCTGGACTTCCCCAACATCGGGTACAATCTTCCTGCTTCTAGCCTGTCCAACCCCTTAAGATGTGGCCCTTGTGGCTAAAGGGATCAGGGGGTATGGAGAGAAGGCAGGGATGGGATACTGAGTTGGATGATCAGCCACGATCATATTGAATGGCGGTGCAGGCTCGAAGGGCCGAATGGTCTACTCCTGCACCTATTGTCTATGTTTCTATGTTTCGAACTGCGGCAGAAGATACAGACAATGGGTCGGGCAGCATCTCTGGAGGACATGGATAGATGACGTTTTGGGTGGAGACCCTTCTTCAGACTGATTATTGGGTGGGGGGGGGATGTAGGTACCTGTATATAGGCTACAGACAAACTAGAGGAACATCACCTCATATTCCGCTAGGGCAGCTTACAACCCAATGGTTTGGCATTGAATTCTCCATTGATTTATAGAAATTAAAATTAAAGCAGTAACTAATTATGGAAACAACAACACAGTTTGCCAGTGAGGTTTATAACTTGGCGTGGGTGGTTCCCTGAGCAAAGCCATATGTCAATTAGTTTTCCACACTTGACTTGGTGCATTTTGCAAGTCCAGAGAATTCCAGCTTCCGAGGACAATACAATTTCAAAACCGCTACTTTTTTCTATTTCAAAAAAAAATTAGTTAAACAATGCAATCAATATGAACAGTAAATGCAATATTATTTCCAGCTTCTCACCCGGGGGATGGGACTCAATGTGTCATGCATACAGATCCTTGTCATCGACTCTTCCAAAACTTCATTTACTTATTCTCCAAAGCTCTTCCCATCCTGACCTCAGATTAACATGGATGGCCTGATTTGGAGTAAGACCGCACCTGGAGTATTGTGTGCAGTTTTGGCCCCCTAATTTGAGGAAGGACATTCTTGCTATTGAGGGAGTGCAGCGTAGGTTCACCAGGTTAATTCCCGGGATGGCGGGACTGTCATATGCTGAGAGAATGGAGCGGCTGGGCTTGTACACTCTGGAGTTTAGAAGGATGAGAGGGAATCTTATTGAAACATGTAAGATTGTTAAGGGTTTGGACACGCTAGAGGCAGGAAACATGTTCACGATGTTGGGGGAGTCCAGAACCAGGGGCCACACACAGTTTAAGAATAAGGGGTCAGCCATTTAGAATGGAGATGAGGAAACACTTTTTCTCACAGAGAGTTGTGAGTCTGTGGAATTCTCTGCCTCAGAGGGTGGTGGAGGCCGGTTCTCTGGATGTTTTCAAGAGAGATCTAGATAGGGCTCTTAAAGATAGCGGAGTCAGGGGATATGGGGAGAAGGCAGGAACTTTACTGATTGGGGATGATCAGCCATGATCACATTGAATGGTGGTGCTGGTTCGAAGGGCCGAATGGCCTACTCCTGCACCTATTGTCTATTGTCTATTTCACCCAGTGTTAGTATGTGGCAAAGTTGGGCATCCATCCACACGACAAGGTCTAGACAATTGAACTGTTATCAATCACTGCCACATATACGGCGCTGGGGACCAAAGCATTGGGTATTTTTAAAGCGATGATGGACAGGTTCGTGATTAGTAATGGTTATGGGGAGAAGGCAGGTACATGGGGTTGAGAGGGAAAGATAGATCAGCCATCTTCGAATAGCAGAGTAGACTCAATGGGCCGAATGGCCCGATTCTTTCATTAACTTTAGTTGACTTGAAAAAGTACCCGGCATTACAATCGAAGGTAGACAAAAATGCGGGAGAAACTCAGCAGGTGAGGCAGCATCTGTGGAGCGAAGGAATAGGTGGCATTTCCTTCACCCCTCATCCTCCTGCGCTCCATGGAATAGAGACCCAGCCTGCTCAACCTCTCCCTAGAGCTCACACCCTCTAGTCCTGGCAACATCCACCTAAATCTTTTCTGAGCCCTTTCAAGCTTGACAATATCTTTCCTATAACACGGTGCCTCCGAACATGGTGTGTTCCGAAATTATTTCAAGGAATAATCCACAGACGATTAAGTATTTACAGTGCCCAAATGTTACCGTTCCGTCTCCAATCTCTGCAGGATAGATGACATTATTCTTGCAGATGGCAAAATAGACTCAGCGACACCCCTAAGGTCTCGAACAGCCTTGAGGGCAATCAAACTGGTTGAACACACAACAGCTTGAAATTACATTTTGTAATTTATACTAAATGGACTATAAAGTCTTAAAAACAACAGGAGATTTATCTGCCTTTAAAATTGACATAAATCAGATGAGTTTGTACATAAATAAAAATAACTGCATCAGCGTGATGGATTAACTGCTAATAGAATCGCAAGAATAGGTTACAGCTGATTTAGGTCTTAAGCTATATCTGTTCAGAGGAAAGATATTGCACCCAATGCCGTCTTGCCTATTCTATCACTGCTGCATCTATTATTCTTATTATTCTCTTTCTGCCACGGAATAAGTTCAATTTACACGGTTTGATGCTGAGAATTTGTAATTACTGTGCACCATGCTGACCGAGTGAATGAGAGAGAGAGAGAGAATAGGAGAGAGAGAGAGAGTGAGGGAGATAATGAGAGAGGAGGGAGAGAGAGAGAGAGAGAGAGAGAGAGAGGAGGGAGAGAAAATGAGGAGAGATGGAGAGAGAGAGAGAGAGAGAGAGAGAGAGAGAGAGAGAGAGAGAGAGAGATGGAGATAATGACAGGCGAGAGAGGGAGAGAGGAGATGGAGAGAAAGTGAGAGTGAAAGAGAAAGGAGAGAGAAGAGATAATGAGAGAGAGAGCGAGATAAAATGAGGAAAGGGAGAGAGAGAGAGAGAGAGGGAGGGAGAGAGAGATAACGAGGGAGGGAGAGAGAGGAGATGGAGAGAGACTGAGAGAGAAAGAGAGGGTGAGAGAGAAGGATATAATGAGGGGATAGAGAGAGAGGGAGAAAGAGAAAGGAGAGAGTACAGAGAGAGAGAGTGAGAGAGATGGAGAGAAAGACAGAAAGAGAGAGGAAGGAGAGAGATAATGAGAGGGAGGGAGAGAGAGAGAGAGGAAATGGAGAGAGAGAGAAAGAGTGGAGAGATGGAGAGAGAGAGAGAGCGAGAGAGAGAGACAGGAAGACAGAAGAGATTCTGGCAACGAAGAGAAGACAGAATATGCGGCCACTGTTTGGCAGATGAGGTTGAAACAGAGGTGCACTCCTCCTAAAATGCAAAAAAATTGCCAAAACAAGGAAAACATACTTTGACAAACTCAGTGTGACAACCCCTGATTTTAAAGAACTAGATGAAACATCAAAACTAAGAATAATCCTTGGCGAAGGAAATACGGCCCATCTTGGTGCACAATACGTAACAGCATGCCATAACCTGAGAGGCGGTGAATGACCAACATGCGCATATGTACGCACACACTCATCGACATTAACTGACACTAAGAAATTAATATTGAATTGCTAAACTTGCTATTGTGTTGTACTGCTTACAGCTGCAAGGACGTGTAGCATCAATAAAGGGCTATAGTCTAGTGTCAGTTTATGTACAGGGACATATCTATCCATGCACTGTATACTTGTATTTATACTTATGCATTTTAAACATGTATCTCATGTTTTATACTTTGGCAATATAACAATGTTTTTTTTTTTATCATGCCAATAAAGTTTTTAAATTGAAAATTGAATTGAATTGAGAGAATGGAGCGGTGGAGGAGCGCTGCTGCTGCTGCGGCCCGACCTCCGGAGAGTCGGAGGCTTCAACGGCAGGTCTGTGGACGGCGGCACCGGAGCCCGCGGGTCCCTGGAGGGAGACCGCTTTTCAGGGCTCTCGCAACGGCGACTTCCCCCGCCCGAGTTGCGGGGTTGAAGAGCTCCTGGAGCGGGGCCTAACATCACCGCCCCGCGCGGCTTGGAATGGCCGCGGGACTCTGCGAGCGCACGCCGGGTGCTCCAACATCAAGACCCGGTGTGCGACCTTGCATCACCCGGCGTGGCTTTAATGGCCGCGAGACAATTGCCATCGCCAGCCGGGAGCTTTGACTTTGACTCTGACATGGGGGGGGGGGGGAGAGTGCAGTGGAGAGATAAGTTTTTTTGGCCTTCCATCACAGCGATGTGATGGATGTTTATGAAAATTATGTTGTGTCTTGGGTCTATGTGTTTGTATGTATGGCTGCAGAAACGGCATTTCGTTTGGACCTCAAGGGGTCCAAATGACAATTAAATGTATCTTGTATCTTGTATCTTGAAAGGAGGGAGGGGGAGAGGGAGAGAGAGAATATCATTTAGCATGGAATCAGCCCCTTTGGCCCAACTTATCCACGCCATCCAAGATGTCCCATCTAGGCTAGTCCTATTTGTCTGCTGTTGGCCCTCTCCATGTCCCTGTCCAAGCATTGTTTTGAAATGTTGTTGTAGTCCCTAGCCTAGGCCACCTCCTCCAGCAGCACGTTCCAAGCCACCACCCTCTGAGTTGCACCTCAGGTTCCGATTAAATATTTCCCCTGTCATCGTTGCCCTGTGTTACATGTTTGCTGCTCCCCCTACCTTGGGTGAAAGGTTGTACATTCACACTGTGTTGGATATTGGAAGAACTGGAATACTCAGCAGAGGCAGTGTTTTGAACAATTCACCCAACATCTGTGTGACCCACCGACTAAAAGGGCTGCAGATGTTCACAGGTTTGCAGGTTCATGAGTTACAGGAGTAGAATTAGGCCATTCGGCCCATCGAGTGGTAGCGGTGTGGAATGAGCTTCCAGTGGAAGTGGTGGAGGCAGGTTCATTGGTATCATTTAAAAATAAATTGGATAGGCATATGGATGAGAAGGGAATGGAGGGTTATGGTATGAGTGCAGGCAGGTGGGACTAAGGGGAAAAAAAATTTGTTCGGCACTGACACCGAGGTGGCCTGTTTCCGTGCTGTAATTGTTATATGGTTATATGGTTATTTGAGTCCACTCCGCCATTCAACCATGGCTGATCTCTGCCACCTAATCCCATTTTCCTGCCTTCTCCCCGTAACCCCTGATACCCGTTCTAATACCTTTCAAAGGTTCAACTAACCATTCAAGTCCTCCTCAACTTTTGAAAGAAATCGCTGGGAACATAGAAGAAGCTCAGCGGGTGAGGCAGCATCACTTTCGGGTTGAGACCCATCAGACTGGTGGGGGGGACTGAGGTGGAAAAACCTCCGGGAGAGCTCCGGGAGGGGAAGGAGGGCAAAGCAAACTACCTGGGTGGGGCGCAAAGTACCGCTCCAGAGATTTTCTCCCGGAGAACCCCAGGATTTCCTAAGTGGGACAGTGGCCTGTCATATCGTGAACTTTGACTGCATAACCTTACCTCTCGCGAACATGCCCAACAACACAGCAGCAACCTTTTATCGCTACAGTACCTCCAACACTTTGAAAATAACTCGTTTCGTTTTGCGACTGATATTAAATAAATGATAAGCTCTTAAAAACAATCAGGAATCCATCTTGTTTTTTTATGATCTTTGGATATAACGCAGCGAAACTAATATACAAACAATATTAAACTGCATCAAGATGACAGATTAACTGGGCATAGAAACGCATGATTACAGCGTTCTCAAACAAAATTGTGTTACAGGCAGACGCCTCAAGACACAAGAGGCAAGTTCTATGGAGCATCCTGGAGGCTGAGTGGGCAACTGGGGAGGTTCGGGCACGGAGTATTTTGTTCTGCTCTTTCTGCCTTCAAATGAGTTTAATCAATATGGTTGGATGTTGAAAATGTGTAATTGATATGGGACCATTCTGATAGGGAGAGAGAAGGTTGGAGATTAGGGGGAGGGCAGGAGGGGCAGAGGAGCAGGAGAGAGAGGTTGAGAGAGGTTGAGAGGGTGGATAGGGGTTGGGGGGTTGCAGGTGGTTGCCGGAGGTTGATAGAGAGGTTGAGAGGAGCAAGAGAGAGAGAGCAGGTGGTTGGAAAGGAAGGTTGGAGAGGAAGAGAGAGAGTTGAGAGAGTTGGTGGGCGAGAGGTTGGAGAGAGAGAGAGAGAGTGGGGGAGGTTGGGAGGGAGGGAGAGAGAGGTAGAGAGGAATGGGGGAAAGGAAGAGGGAGGGGAGAGAGATAGCAGGGGTTGGGGGAGGAGAGATAGGGGTGGTTGGAGAGAGGAGGTAGAGAGAGAAAGAGAGAGAGAGAGGGGAGGGCGAGAGGAAGGAGAGAGAGAGAGAGGTTGAGAGGAGAGGGGTTTGAAAGGAAGTTGGGAGGGGAGGAGAGCAGGCGGTTGCAGGCGGAGTTTGCAGAAGAGAGAGGGGTAAGCGAGGAGGAAGGGAGGAGAGAGAGAGAGAGTGCAGGTGTGTGGCCGGAGGTTGCAGGTGGTTGCAGGCATTTGCAGGTGGTTGCCAGAGGTTGCAGGTGGTTGCAGGCGGTTGAGGAGGTTGGAGGAGGTTGGAGGTGGGAGAGGCGGTTGCAGGAGAGAGAGGTTGAGAGAGTGGTTGCTCTGCAGGGTGTTCCGGCGGTTGCCCACACTGCCAAATGGTTAAAGGTGGTTGTAGGTTCACAAAAATGCAGGAGGTTGCAGGCTGCAGCGGGCAGTGCCGCAGCATCTTGGAGCGAAGTTGAAATAGTGCAAGGTTTACCTTCCACCTTCAAACCCTGAAGGAAATATCGGCAACATAGAAGAAGCGGAACTCACTGAAACCATGAAGGAAATAGGCAACGTTTCGGGCTCCAAACCCTGAAGGAAATAGGCAACGTTTTGGGGCCGAAACCCAGAAGGGTTTCGGCCCGAAACGTTGCCTATTTCCTTCGCTCCATAGATGCTGCTGCACCCGCTGAGTTTCTCCAGCATTTTTGTCTACCTTCGATTTTCCAGCATCTGCAGTTCCTTCTTAAACAAAATAGGTTTGTAGGTTAATTAGCCTGGTTTAAAAGTAAATGGACCTTTGTGTATGTGGGTCGGGTGGTATCAGTGTGCGGGGATCGCTGGGCATGTCCAGACTCGATGGGCCGAAGGGCCTGTTTCCGCGCTGTATCTCTAAAGTAAACTAAACTATCCAGTGTTTATCCAGTTCCTTTTTTAACAGATATGATGGATTTTATGTCACCTCAATGTTTCTCACAAGGGATTCAACACCAGTCTGTTCACTCATCAATTCCTGTAGGTTCATTTTAATTCCTCCTTTCTGTCTTTCGATGCAAGCCCTAAACCTATGCCTAGGAAGGAACTGTAGATGCTGGTTTAAACCGAAGATAGGCACAAAAAGCTGGAGTAACTCATAAGTCAAGTCAAGTCACATGTATTTCTATAGCACATTTAAAAAACAACTCTCGTTGGCCAAAGTGCCTTACATTGGTGCAGGTACTAATGTTATACAATACAATACCATACCATTTATTGGTGAGACCAAATCTGGAGTATGGTGTACAATTTTGGTCGCCCAATTATAGGAAGGATGTCAACAAAATAGAGAGAGTACAGAGGAGATTTACTAGAATGTTGCGGGGGTTTCAAGAAACTAAGTTACAGAGATAGGTTGAATAAGTTAGGTCTTTATTCTCTGGAGCGCAGAAGGTTAAGGGGGGACTTGATAGAGGTCTTTAAAATGATGAGAGGGATAGACAGAGTTGATGTGGACAAGCTTTTCCCTTTGAGAATAGGGAAGATTCAAACAAGAGGACATGACTTCAGAAATTAAGGGACAGAGTTTAGGGGTAACATGAGGGGGAACTTCTTTACTCAGAGAGTGGTAGCGGTGTGGAATGAGCTTCCAGTGGAAGTGGTGGAGGCAGGTTCATTGGTATCATTTAAAAATAAATTGGATAGGCATATCTCTCGTTTCCCTTATCCCTGACCAGTCTGAAGAAGGGTCCCGTCCCGAAACGTCACCCATTCCTTCTCTCCAGAGATGCTGCCTGTCCCGCTGAGTTACTGACACCTATGCCTTACAGTTAACATATGCAACTGCTTCTTCTCATTGAAATCAGTCACAACTTTCAATTCTTGTAGATAGTTTCTTCTCAATGAAAAATGTTCTGTTTTTCCACTGCTCATACCTGTTCATCCGTGTAATTATATTGCATAACGACACTCAGTCCTGCCTCCATGACTTTGATGGTTCTATACTACTTTCTTATCACATGTATCTTGGCAGAGCAAAACCAGTTTCTTATTGCTAACAGATCAGTAAAAAAATCCAACCACACATAGGCACGATCATACTATCATATCACAGTCCAACAGTTGTTTCAGAAAGAACTGCAGATGCTGGAAAAATCAAAGGTAGACAAAAAATGCTGGAGAAACTCAGCAGGTGAGGCAGCATCTATGGAGCAAAGGAATTGGTGGCGTTTTGGGTTGAGACTACATCTCTATCTAACTCTCTCTTGAAAGCATCCAGAGAACCCGCCTCCACTGCCCTCTGAGGCAGAGAATTCCACACACTCACAACTCTCTGTGTGAAAAAGTATTTCCTCGTCTCCATTCTAAATGGCTTACCCCTTATTCTTAAACTGTGGCCCTTGGTTCTGGACTCCCCCAACATCGGGAACATGTTTTCCCGTCTCTAGCGTGTCCAAACCCTAAATAATCTTATATGTTTCAATAAGATTCCCTCTCATCCTTTTAAACTGCAGAGTGTACAAGCCCAGCCACTCCAATCTATCAAAACAGGAAAGCAGACTATTATCTAAATGGTGGCCGAATTGGGAAAGGGGGAGATGCAGCGAGACCTGGGTGTCATGGTACACCAGTCATTGAAGGTAGGCATGCAGGTGCAGCAGGCATTTAAAAAATTGAAAGCGAATGGTATGTTAGCTTTCATTGCAAAAGGATTTGAGTATAGGAGCAGGGAGGTTCTACTGCAGTTGTACAGGGTCTTGGTGAGACCACATCTGGAGTATTGCGTACAGTTTTGGTCTCCAAATCTGAGGAAGGACATTATTGCCATAGAGGGAGTGCAGAGAAGGTTCACCAGACTGATTCCTGGGATGTCAGGACTGTCTTATGAAGAAAGCTGGATAGACTTGGTTTATACTACTCTCGAATTTAGGAGATTGAGAGGGGATCTTATAGAAACTTAAAAAATTCTTAAGGGGTTGGACATGCTAGATGCAGGAAGATTGTTCCCGATGTTAGGGAAGTCCAGGACAAGGGGTCACAGCTTAAGGATAAGGGGGAAATCCTTTAAAACCGAGATGAGAAGAAATTTTTTCACGCAGAGAGTGGTGACTCTCTCTGGAACTCTCTTGCCATCCAGAGGGTAGTTGATGCCAGAATTCATTGGCTATATTTAAGAGGGAGTTAGATGTGGCCCTTGTGGCTAAGGGGATCAGGGGGTATGGAGAGAAGGCAGGTACGGGATACTGAGTTGTCTGATCAGCCATTAATCATATTGAATGGCGGTGCAGGCTCGAAGGGCCGAATGGCCTAACTCCTGCACCTAATTTCTATGGTTCAATCTTTCTAACACATAACAGTCCCGCCAACCTGGGAATTAACCTTGTAAACCTACGCTGCACTCCCTCAATAGCAAGAATGTCCTTCCTCAAATTAGGGGACCAAAACTGCACACAGTACTCCAGGTGTGGTCTCACTAGGGCCCTGTACAACTGCAGAAGGAACTCTCATGTCCAAAGTGCTAAAATGTATGGTCTGTTCTATTAGTGTTCAGGAGCGGAGCCTAATCTAGGCGAGCCCCAGGCTGTTGCAAGGCCTCCAGTTGACATTTGTTTAGTTTAATTTAGTTTAGTTTAAGATACAGCGTGGAACCAGACCCAACGGCCCACTGAGTCCGCACCAACCAATGGTCCCCACACATTAACACTAACTTACACACACTAGGGACAATTTACATTTATACCAAGCCAATTAAACTACAGACCTGTACGCCTTTGGAGTGTGGGAGGAAACCGGAGCTCCCGGAGAAAACCCACGCAGGTCACGCGGGGAACGTCCAAACTGCGTACAGTCAGCACCCGTACTCAGGATCGAACCCGGGTCTCTGGCGCTGTAAGGCAGCACCTCTACCGCTGCGCCACCGTGCCACCCTAATTAAAAAAATTAATTACAGGATCATTATTTTGTTCCTTTGATTTTCTGCTGAGTAATTCTAATCAGTGTCCAGGTGGATAGGACAGGTTTGGAGGGATATGGGTCAAGGGCCGGCAGGTGGGACTCATGTAGCTCGGACATGTTGGCTGGCATGGGCAAGTTGGGCCGAAGGGCCTGTTTCCGTGCTGTGTCACTCTATGACTCCGTGGGTTGACATCCGATATTTCTGACAGCTCAGCTTGCAGAAACACAAACTCAGAGAAAATAATAGGATCTTCTGCAAAGGAGTAGACAAAAAAGTTTAAAAAATAGACACTGTCCCAGGGCAATGAGGCCACACTCTTGCAGGTACAAATCCAATTCATCAGATCCAATTTAAAACAGAACCAAACCCAGTAAAACACACACACACATTTCCTTTAAACCTATTGTATTAATGCATTAAATTAAACTTGAATATTCAATAGTTGGAAACTAGAGCAAGAATTTTAATCAATCTGTTATGTATTTATTCAGGTTGAAAGAAAAAATCTTTTCATTGTTTGCAGTCCTTGTTCGACAGAATTTAATTACAACCGAGTCATTGAATAAACTTACATGACAAGTATCTCGAACTATATAGCTGTCTCAGAGCACGAACTTACACTATGCTTAGTGTCATAGAGTCACTGGGATTCAAGATGGCGCCCATCCCGGGAATTCAAAATGGGGTCCAATCCAGGGATTCAAGATGGCGTCCAATCCAGGGATTCAAGATGGCGTCCAATCCAGGGATTCAAGATGGCGTCCAATCCAGGGATTCAAGATGGCGTCCAATCCAGGAATTCAAGATGGCGCCCAACACACGGATTCAAGATGGCGCCCATCCCAGGCGACTAGTTACGTGCGAGCCACAGAAGCAGATCTACAATCACACATTGCAATCGCTCCACACTCTTAAATCTCCACTCCCACGGCAACATTTCTTCCTTTCTTTTCTGGCTTTACCTTGCACTAAAATGTATTCCCTTATCATGTATCTGTACAGTGCGAATGGCTCGATTGTAATCATGTATTGTATTTCCGCTGGCTGGTTAGCACGCAACACTGTACTCTGGTCCCCGATGCACCCACGCTGGGCCAATATAGGATCTAACATGACAATAAACGGAACTAAACTGAACTGTAAACAGACCCTTTCCGCCCGACTCATCCATGCTGGCCAAGTTGCCCCGTCTAAGGTAGTCACATTTGCCCACATTTTGTAGATATCCCATCTAAACATATCTGTGGACGGACCATTCAGAATCCCGACCGATAACAGAGTCTGGTGGTGCATGCATTCCAGCTTCTCCATATTCTGCCCTTTCATTATCTACCTTTGGTGCTGTCTATGGATATCACAGGTTCAAAACATTTCACACACAGAGCTGTGAGTCTGTGGAATTCTCTGCCTCAGAGGGGGGTGGAGGCCGGTTCTCTGGATACTTTCAAGAGAGAGCTGGATAGGGCTCTTAATGATCATATTGAATGGCGGTGCTGGCTTGAAGGGCTGAATGGCCTCCTCCTGAACCTATTTTATGTGTTTCTATGTTTCTATTAGTATGAGTGTCAAAGATTTTGCGGGGAAGGCAGGAGAATGGGGTTCAGAGGTAAAAATAGATCAACAATGTTTCAATGAGATCCCCATCATTTTTCTAAACTCCACGTCAGCACAGTGGCACAGTGGTAGAGTTACTGCCTCACAACGCTAGAGACCCGGGTTATATCCTGACTATGGGTGCTGTCTGTATGGAGTTTGCACGTTCTCCCTGTGACTGCGTGGTTTTTTTTTCAGGTGCTGTCTGTACGGAGTTCGCACGTTCTCCCTGTGACCGCGTGGTTTTTTTTTCGGGTGCTCCGGTTTCCTCCCACACTCCAAAGACATGCCAGGTTTGTAGGTTAATTGGCTTGGCATCATTGTAAATTGTCCCTAGTGTGTGTTGGATATTGTTAATGTGCGGGGATCGCTGGCAGGCGTGAAGGGCCTGTTTCTGCGCTGTATCTTAACTGAACTCCAGCATGTACAGGGTCAGTGCTCTCCAGAGATACTGCCTGAGCCACTTTGTGTATCTTTGTGGCCAACAATGTGATGTTCACTATCATCCAACATCTAGATTTACTTTCTGACTTCGCTCCCTGCCTGTGAAGTAGTCACATACATCTTTGGTCCAGATATCTCTTTATATTCGATCCTGTATTCGCCCAGAGTGGGGGAATCAAGATCCAGAGGACATAGGTTTAAGGTTAATCATATAACCATATAACAATTACAGCACGGAAACAGGCCATCTCGGCCCTACAAGTCCGTGCCGAACAAACATTTTTCCCTTAGTCCCACCTGCCTGCACTCATACCATAACCCTCCATTCCCTTCTCATCCATATGCCTATCCAATTTATTTTTAAATGATACCAACGAACCTGCCTCCACCACTTCCACTGGAAGCTCATTCCACACCGCTACCGCTCTCTGAGTAAAGAAGTTCCCCCTCATGTTACCCCTAAACTTCTGTCCCTTAATTCTGAAGTCATGTCCTCTTGTTTGAATCTTCCCTATTCTCAAAGGGAAAAGCTCGTCCACATCAACTCTGTCTATCCGTCTCATCATTTTAAAGACCTCTATCAAGTCCCCCCTTAACCTTCTGCGCTCCAGAGAATAAAGACCTAACTTATTCAACCTATCTCTGTAACTTAGTTGTTGAAACCCAGGCAACATTCTAGTAAATCTCCTCTGTACTCTCTCTATTTTGTTGACATCCTTCCTATAATTGGGCGACCAAAATTGTACACCATACTCCAGATTTGGTCTCACCAATGCCTTGTACAATTTTAACATTACATCCCAGCTTCTATACTCAATGCTCTGATTTATAAAGGCTCACCAAAGCTTTCCCAGATCCTCCACCTTCAAGGAACTATGCACGGTTATACCCAGATCCCTCTGTTCAACTGTAGGGGAAAAGATTCAATAGGAAACTGAGGGGTAACCTTTGCACACAAAGGGTGGTGGGTGTATGGAATGAGGAGGCCGTTGAGGCAGGGACTATCCCAATGTTGAAGAAACAGTTAGACAGGTTCATGGATCGGACAGGATATGGACCAAATGCAGGCAGGTGGGACTAGTGTAGATGGGACACGTTGGCCGGTGTGGGCGAGTTGGGCCGAAGGGCCTGTTTCCACAGCGGATGGCTCAGTTATCTTTATGCCACACTAGTTATTGGATTGACATGCTTGCTGCTGACCATACTGCATTCCTGGACTCGCTGCACCATCCATGTGGCTTTTATCACGGGGCCAGAATCAACAATACCTGGGAGTCCACATCTCTGAGGATATGACATGGACATCACACGCTGCAGCACTCGTGAGTAAGGCAAGGCAGCGCCTTTACCACCTCAGGCAATTGAGGAAATTCAGAGTGTCTCTGAGGATCCTCCAGTGCTTCTACTCAGCGGCTGTGGAAAGCATCTTGTCCGGAAACATCACAATCTGGTTTGGGAATTGCTCTGTGCCCAGGATAAGAAGGCTCTGCAGAGAGTAGTGCGTTCGGCCGAACGCACTATGGGAACTTCACTCGCCCCCCCTGCAGGAACTATACATCAGGAGGTGCAACTCCAGAGCCAATAAGATCATGGGAGACCCCTTCCACCCCTGCAACGGACTGTTCCAGCTGCTACGGTCAGGCAAACGCCTCCGTTGCCATGCTGTGAGAACGGAGAGGTTGAGAAGGAGTTTCTTCCCAGAGGCCATTCGGACTGTAAACTCCTATCTCACCAGGGACTAACTTTACTGAACCAATTTACTGTTGTGTGGTGTCTTTTTAAAATTGCTGTTTTTTTTCCTTTTTCTTTCCTCCCTTCCACAAATATGTAATATGTGAATATGTGATTCTGTTTGTAGTTTGTTTGTTGGTTTTTGCACAAAAGTCCGCGAACATTGCCACTTTTCATTTCACTGCACATCTCGTATGTGTATGTGACGAATAAACTTGACTTGACTTGACTTATACATGCGCTGTCTTCACCCTATGAGATGCAGTCCCTACAGACAGACACAGGTGCAGGAGCATCTGAAGCCCAATAACACATTGATTGACAGAACTGTAGAAGTCGCAGCTTAAAATACTGGCTAAATTTAGTTTAGTTTAGAGATACAGCGCGGAAACAGGCCCTTCGGCCCACCGAGTCCGCACTGACCAGCGACCCCTGAGCATTAACACTATCCTACACACACTAGGGACAATTTACACTTGCACCATTCTACGTCTTTGGAGTGTGGGAGGAAACCGAAGATCTCGGGGAAAACCCACACAGTCACGGGGAGAACGTGCAAACTCCGTACAGACAGCACCCGTAGTCAGGATCGAACCCGGGTCTCCAGATTCTCTGAGCAAAGAGGGCGTTATTAAATTACTAAATAACTGGCGTCTTTATTCATATGAGTCGTGCATTTTTTGTAAGTTGCAAATTTATCATAATAAGGTCGTATGATCATCAGTGATAGGAGCAGAATTAGGCCATTCGGCCCATCAAGTCTATTCCACCATTCAGTCATGGCTGATCTATCTCTCCCTTCTAACCCCATTCTCCTGCCTTCTCCCCATAACCCCTGACACCCGTACTAATCGAAAATCTATCTATCTCTGCCTTAAAAATATCAATTGACTTGGCCTCCACAGCCGTCTGTGGCAAAGAATTCCACTGATTCACCACCCTCTGACTAAAGAAATTCCTCCTTCCTAAAGGATCATCCTTTAATTCTGAGGCTATCATAAAATCAGGAACAGCTTCTTCCCCTCTGTTATCAGGATTCTGTACGGCCCTTCCATAAGCTAGGGTGCTGTCCGATTCACCTCTACCCCATTGCGGACATTGGACTTTGTCTATTGAACTGATGTGCTACAATGTGTAGGAAGGAACTGCAGATGCTGGTTTATACCGAAGATAGACACAAAGAGTCTGTAGAAGGGTCCAGCCCATTGAAACATATAAGATTATTAAGGGCTTGGACACGCTAGAGGCAGGAAACATGTTCCCGATGTTGGGGGAGTCCAGAACCAGGGGCCACAGTTGAGGAATAAGGGGGAAGCCTTTTAGAACGGAGACGAGGAAACACTTTTTCACCCAGAGAGTTGTGAGTTTGTGGAATTCTCTGCCTCAGAGGGCGGTGGAGGCCGGTTCTCTGGAGGCTTTCAAGAGAGAGCTAGATAGGGCTGTTAAAGATAGCGGAGTCAGGGGGGAAGGCAGGAACGGGGTACTGATTGGGGATGATCAGCCATGATCACATTGAATGGCGGTGCTGGCTCGAAGGGCCGAATGGCCTACTCCTGCACCTATTGTCTATTGTGTCCTTAAAATCCCCCCATTTCAGTGGAAAGATGAAGCAGTCACTGGGAGAACGTACAGAGAGCAGGATCGGCCCTGGGTCGCTGGCTCTGTGAGGCAGCAGCTCGGCCAACTGAGCCACTGTGAACGCTCTGTGCTCTCTCTCGGATTTTTTTTGAATAATAGAGATATCTCCTCACTTTAGCTGGCGTTATGCTGATGTGTATTGTGTGTGTGTTATATAAAGATACACCCAGCACAGCAGTTTTGATGGAACAGACTTTACAAAGGCAAGCCTGTCATGCTGACAGAGAGAGATGTATACTATGCAGCTGGAACTTTAAATAAAGCAAATTGCAGGTTGCTGGTGAGATGGGAAAGTCTTAATAGGAACCTGAAGGGAAACTTTTTTCACTCAGAGGAATGAGCTGCAAAGGAGGTAGTTCAGTTAGGAACAAAACAACATTTAAAGGCCAGGTACATGGGTAGTGTGGAGGAAGGAACTGCAGATGCTGGTTTAAACCGAAGATAGATACAAATTGCTGGGGTAATTCAGTAGGACAGGCAGTATCTCTGGAGAGAAGGGCTTATCCAGGTGTATAAAATCATGAGAGGAATAGGGAATAAATATGGTGGATGCACAGAGTCTCTTGCCCAGAGCAGGTGAGTCGAAAATCAGAGGACATAGGTTCAAGGTGAAGGGGAAACAATTTAATAGGGATCTGATGGGTGGTTTTTACACACAGAGGGTGGTGGGTGTATGGAACAAGCTGACAGAGGAGGTAGTTGAGGCAGGGTCTATCCCAACATTTAAGAAACAGTTTGACAGGTACATGGATAGGACAGGTTTGGAGGGATATGGATCAAATGGAGGCAGGTGGGACTAGTGTAGCTGGGACATGTTGGCCGGTGTGGGCAAGTTGGGCCGAAGGGCCTGTTTCCTTCTGCCACACAGAGGGCAGTGGAGGCCAATTCACTGGATGCATTTAAAAGAGAGTTAGATAGAGCTCTTTAGGGGCTAGCAGAATCAAGGGATATGGGGAGAAGGCAGGCACGGGTTACTGATTGTAGATGATCAGCCATGATCACAATGAATGGCGGTGCTGGCTCGAAGGGCCGAATGGCCTCCCCCTGCACCTATTGTCTATGTTTCTAAGAAAAATATAATTCCTTATTGGTGCGGGGAAAATAATTGCTCTTGGTAAATATGACAGAGTGAGCTGTGACTGCAGAGATTTTGTGAACATCTCACTGACTCTCTGATACAAGTTAGTTTCCCTGGACTACAATGCTCAGGCTCAAACACTACTGATAAAGCAGAGAAGTTGTGACTCGAACACAGAAAAGATAACAAGGTAATGTCGGAGTAACTCAGCGGGTCAGGCAGCATCCCTGCAGAAAATGGACGGATGACGTTTCGGGTCAGGACCCTTCTCTTAAAACTTTTCATGCCTCAAGAGCCCGTCCCACTTACACGACTTTTTCAGCGACTGCCGGCACCCGTCACAGGTGTTCGAAAATTTTCAACATGTGGAAAATCCAGCGGAGACCAGAAAGACGCTACGACTCTTTGGGCGACTGAGGAGACGACTCACGACCGTACGGGCGACATGTCGCGGGGTGAAGCCTGTATGGTCGTCGTAGAATGGCCATTGCATGTTATCCAATTAGAATGCTTAGTAATTAGAACTCCACCTAATTATAACATTCATGGTGTAAGGACTGGCCCACTGCCTGCCAGTAGCTGTAACAGTGGGGATGTGTAATGACCTGCTTACAAGATTATGACCTGAGCAGTAAAGATGCTTCTGTTTCAACTTGTGTGAGTTTATATATTCACAAATCTATTCAAGACAAAAATGGAACCTAACACTGAAATGAAATCTGACCTCTCGGTGGCTCAGCACTTCAACTTCCCCTCCCACTCCGTATCCGACCTCTCTGTCCTGGGTCTCCTCCATGGCCACAGCGAGCAACACTGGAAATTGGAGGAACAGCACCTCATATTCCGCTTGGGGAGTATGCATCCTGGGGGCATGAACATTGAATTCTCCCAATTTTGTTAGTCCTTGCTATCTCCTCCCCTTCCTCAGTCCCCCTGCTGTTTCCTCCCATCCCCCAGCCTTTGGGCTCCTCCTCCTTTTTCTTTTCTTCTTATAAGGAAATCTCCACTTGGAATGCCACAGGCATGGCCTAAGCTGTTGAAAGAATACATTGCTGATCTTGCCCAAGGATTGCTGTAAAAGCCTACAGCAGACTCTCTGATAAAAAGTTCCTCCCTCTGGGCTACAGTCCTCAGAAGGTTCAAACACTACAGCTCAGACTAGAACATCGAACGTAGAATGTATAACTGTACAGCACAAGTCCTGGGCGGCACGGTGCCACCGTGGTAGATTTGCTGCCAGGTACCCGCTTCCATCCTGACGGTAGACAAAAGTGCTGGAGAAACTCAGCGGGTGCTGCAGCATCTATGGAGCGAAGGAAATAGGCAATGTTTCGGGCCGAAACCCGGAAGGAAATAGGCAACGTTTCGGGCCAAAACCCTGAAGGAAATAGGCAACGTTTCGGGCCAAAACCCGGAAGGAAATAGGCAACGTTTCGGGCCGAAACCCGGAAGGGTTTCGTCCCGAAACGTTGCCTATTTCCTTCGCTCCATTGATGCTGCTGCACCCGCTGAGTTTCTCCAGCACTTTTGTCTACCTTCGATTTTCCAGCATCTGCAGTTCCTTCATGAACCCTCCGTAGATGTACAGATTTGTCGGACAATCGGGTTGGTAAACATGTAAATTGTCCCTAGTGTGTGTGTGCGTGTGTGGGATAGTGTTAATGTGCGGGGATCGGTGGTCGGTGGGCCGAAGCGCCTGTTTTTCCGCGCTGTATCTCCAAACTAAAACTCAAACGCACCTTCTTAAACATGATTAGTTGCCTATTAGGTCACATTGATCGACAGAAAGCCTAGAAGTCGTAGCTTAAAATACTGGCTAAATTTAGTTTAGCTTAGAGATACAGCGTGGAAACAGGCCCTTCGGCCCACCGAGTCCGCCCTGACCAGAGATTCCCCATGCATTGACACTATCCTACACACACTAGTGACAATTTACACTTGTACCATTCTACATCTTTGGAGCGTGGGAGGAAACCGAAGATCGCGGGGAAAACCCACACAGTCACGGGGAGAAGGGACAGAATTAAGGGACAGACGTTTAGGGGTAATATGAGGGGGAACTTCTTTACTCAGAGAGTGGTGGCAGTGTGGAATGAGCTTCCAGTGGAAGTGGTGGAGGCAGGTTCATTGGTATCATTTTAAAATAAATTGGATAGGCATATGGATGAGAAGGGAATGGAGGGTTATGGTATGAGTGCAGGCAGGTGGGACTAAGGGGAAAAAAAAAATTTGTTCGGCACGGACTTGTAGGGCCGAGATGGCCTGTTTCCGTGCTGTAATTGTTATATGGTTATATGGTTAAGGTGCAAACTCCATACAGACAGCATCTGCAGTTCCTTCTTAAACGCTCCATCCCGATGATGAATGCTGTCCGTTTGCAGTTGAGTTTCGGTTAGATTTAGAGATACAGTGTGGAAACAGGCCCTTCGACCCGCCGAGTCCGTGCCGACCAGCGATCACCCCCCACATTAACACTATCCTGCACACACTAGGGACAACTTACACACACACACCAAGCCAATTAACCTGCAAACTAGGTAAAAGGCTTTGACTGTCTACCCTATCAATGCCTCTCTTACATTGATATACTTCTATCTGCACCCCCGACAACCTCCAACTGGTCCTAATGTATCTGCGCCAAGTCTTGGCTGTAGCTCATTCTGGTTCTCTGCTTAACATTCAACTTCCAGCAATTGCGTCCGAGATTCACGATTAAATACATCGGGCAGGGAAAGGACATCTCGAAAATTTAGACGGTAGACAAAACTGCTGGAGAAACTCAGCGGGTGAGGCAGCGTCTATGGAGAGAAGGAATAGACGATGTTTCGGGTCGAGACCCTTCTTCAGACAGGGTTGGTGGGGGGGGGGGGGAGAAAGGAAGAGGCGGGGACAGTGGGCTGTGTGGGAGAGCTGGGAAGGGATGGGAAAGGAGGGGGAAAGCAAGGACTATCTTCTTCTTCTTCTTGTGTACGGCGTGCACAGCCTAAAGTTGTAGGGCAACTTGCTCTATTTGATCTTATTTGATTGTGCACACCAGGTTGATTGCATACGTCGAAACAGGGCTGACCACGTGAAGGTTGCAATCTCCCACCCCAAAGGACTATCTGAAATTGGGGAAATCACTGTCTAGAGGCAATCCAAATTTACACATCTCTGGGAGAACAAGGAGAAGTGACTTTTTTTGGGCCAAAACCATCTGGAGAAAAGTCTCGACCAAAAACGTCACCCATCCATGTGTAGGAAGGAATTGCAGATGCTGGTTTACACCGAAGATGGGCACAAATGCCGGAGTGACTCAGAGGGACAGGCAGCATCTCCCCGAGAGGCATTGTTGTGTGAATCATCTCCGATCCATGTTACGATAGAACTTTATTTATCCCAGGAGGGAAATTGATCATTGTTCACCAGAAATGCTGCCTGACCCGTAACTCACTCCATCGCTTTGTGGCCATCACCAAGGAAGGAACTATTTTGAGGAAGGACATTCTTGCTATTGAGGGAGTGCAGCGTAGGTTTACAAGGTTAATTCCCGGGATGGCGGGGCTGTCATATGCTGAGAGAATGGAGCGGCTGGGCTTGTAGTTTAGAAGGATGAGAGGGAGTCTTATTGAAACATATAAGGTTGTTAAGGGTTTGGACACGCTAGAGGCAGGAAACATGTTCCCGATGTTGGGGGAGTCCAGAACCAGGGGCCACAGTTTTAGAATAAGCCTTTTAGAACGGAGACGAGGAAACACTTTTTCACACAGAGTGTTGTGATTCTGTGGAATTCCCTGCCTCAGAGGGCGGTGGAGGCCGGTTCTCTGGGGAGCTGGTTAGGGCTCTTAAAAATAGTGGAGTCAGGGGATATGAGGAGAAGGCAGGAACGGGGTACTGATTGGGGATGATCAGCCATGATCACATTGAATGGCGGTGCTGGCTCGAAGGGCCGAATGGCCTACTCCTGCACCTATTGTCTATTGTCTAACTGATCCATGAAAGAAACACTAGATTCACCGAACAACATCAAGAAACGGCTTAAAATTGTGGATGAAGCAATGGCGACAAGAGCAGGTAAAATCCGCACTTCGAATGAATTCCTAACTGATTTAACCCAGTCAGTCTGTTGCATTCAATAATTAAATTAATTGCAGATTCAGGCGTCTCTGTCAAAATTAATGATGTTATTGATTGCAAAAGGAAATAGCGTTAATATACAAAAGAATGTCACCTAATCACAAACACATTGCACAAACATTTAAGGTGGACAAAAATGCTGGAGAAACTCAGCGGGTGAGGCAGCATCTATGGAGCGAAGGAAATAGGCAACTATTCAGGCCGAAACCCTTCTTCAGAACATTTAAATCAGTTTACCCATTAGACAATTTGTACTTCATAGTTTGAAAAAATGACATTGCTTCCAAAATTTGAAGAACAATGTCTTTTTGTCTCCCTTCGATTTACAAAAGATTCCTGTGAAGAGCCAGGTTTAAATAATGCAGACGAAACAGGGAACAAGTTTGGGAGATTGAGGGGGAAACTTATTGAAACTTACTGAATGATGAAAGGCTTAGATAGAGTGGATGTGGAGAGGATGTTTCCACTGGTGGGAGAGTCTAGGACCAGAGGGCGCTCTTTTAGAAAGGAGGTGAGGAGGAACTTCTTTAGTCAGAGGGTAGCTAATCTGTGGAACTCATTGCCAAAGAGGGCTGTGGAGGCCAAGTCAGTGTTATGGGGGGAAGGCAGGAAAATGGGATTAGGAGGCAGAGATCAGGCATGATTGAATGGCGGAGTGGACTCGATGTATTTGCGTACAACCTGGTAAAAACATACAGCAGTATCTCACTGAGGCTGTACACAGATGTCGCCACGTTTAGGCACCCACAAAGTTAGGCAGGTACGTGGATAGGACAAGTTTAGAGGGATATGGGCCAAACGCGGGCAGGTGGGACTAGTGTAGATGGGACATGTTGGTCGGCATGGGCAAGTTGAGCCGAAGGGCCTGTTTCCACACTGTATCACTCTATGACTCTAATGTACTATCACATTAGCTCCGTTTTCATGGGGAGACACGGAATGGCATTTGCTCTTCTCCAGTTTATTTCTCATGAATTCCCAGCAATAATCGGTTCTGCGCTTGTGGAATCTTGTCAGCTGCTATTAACCTTGAATCCCTCAGGACATTCTCGGAGATACACACCTCGAAGCAAGCTGGTGAGAAGCATAAAATTGTACCTGGCTTCAATAAAGGCCTGTGTTACATGTGTTGGATTATATTATTGACTTAACTGAAAACAGACTGGTCTTCACAAATTCTCAATATATAGGAGTAGAATTAGACCATTTGGCCCATCGATTCTACTCCGCCATTCAACTATGACTGATCTCTGCCTCCTAATCCCATTTTCCTGCCTTGACACCCGTTCTAATCAGGAATTTGTCTATCTCTGCCTTAAAAATATCCATTGACTTGCCCTCAGCTGGCAAATAATTCAATTTTCACCACAACTGACTAAAGAAATTGCTCCTCACCTCCTTTCTAAAAGAGCGCCCTTTAATTCTGAGGCTGTGACTTCTGGTCCTAAAACAACTTTTTGCCCCTTTCTCAGCCTAACTCCACCAGCTTCCTCTGCAGCTACAGACTAATGGAATGGCTTCACAATGTCCCCTGCGTGTCTTCCAGAAGGGAATTGGAATTCCAATCTGGTTGGCATGTCCTTTGAATTTATTTCATAGGACAACCATACATTACACTTGAACACTGAGCTATGAAGCAACGTTTTGCAAAGGCGCTCCATATTACGCCTAGATTTCACCACTGTGCAAACCGATGGCGCAGTAGTAGGTTTGCTGCCTCACAGAGCCAGAGACACGGGTTCGATCCTGACTTCTGGTGCTGTCTATGCAGAGTTTGCCCATTCTGCCTGTGAACACGAGGGTTTTCTCCGGGTGCTTCGGTTTCCCTACACACTCCAAAGACGTGCAGGTTTGTAGATTAATTAAGGTGCAATTGTCCCTAGTGTGTAGGACATAAAACCAGTGGATGCGTAATCACTGGTTGGTGTGAATTTAATAGACCAAAGGGCCTGTTTCCATGCTGTATCTATAAGTTAAACAATGATGCATGTGGGTATGTGTGTGCGTGTGTGTGTGTGTGTGTGTGTGTGTGTGTGTGTGCGCATGTGTGCGTGTGTGTGTGTGTGTGCGCGTGTGTGTGTGTGTGTGTGTGCGTGTGTGTGTGTGTGTGTGTGTGTGTGTGTGTGTGTGTGTGTGTGTGTGTGTGTGTGTGTGTGTGTGTGTGTGTGTGTGTGCGTGTGTGTGTGTGTGTGTGTGTGAGTGTGTGTGCGTGTGTGTGTGTGTGTGTGTGTGTGTGTGTATGTGTGTGTGTGTGTGTGTGTGTGTGTGTGTGTGTGTACGTGTGTACGTGTGTATGCATGTGTGTGCATGTGTGCTAAGTACATTTTGCATGGGTCAACATGAACATATATGCAAAATTGGGTCTTTCTTTATCCAGCTCAGATATTTCACACAGAGAGTGGTGAATCTCTGGAACTCTCTGCCACAGAGGGTAGTTGAGGACACAGTTCATTGGCTATATTTAAGAGGGAGTTAGATGTGGCCCTTGTGGCTAAAGGCATCAGAGGGTATGGAGAGAAGGCAGGTACAGGATACTGAGTTGGATGATCAGCCATGATCATATTGAATGGCGGTGCAGGCTCGAAGGGCCGAATGGCCTCTACTCCTGCACCTAATTTCTGTTTCTATTTCTATGTTTCTATATATTGATCCAAATATGTTTTCTGCGTAATACATTTCCATGCTGCTTCCCTTCTGTCAAAAGCGGTGGAATATTTATAAAATGGCCGGAGGGTTTAGCAGCAAAATACAACAAAATTACCTGGAAATATTCTGCAGGTCAGGCCCATCTGTGGGGAGGAACCAGAGCTAATGTTTCACATCAAAGCCCCTTTGTTAGAGCTCTGTTTAAGATTTCAATCATCTGTAGTTTTGATTTTGGTTTAGAATCAATTCGATGCGGACCTGGAGCCCAAACAAAGCACGGGACTGGAGCTGAGGTTGATTCAGTCGATTGTCATTAGTACATGACCTGAATTTAACGTTGGCATATTCCATGTTAAATTGGAACTCTTATCAGGTAGCACTGGTGGTTAGACCACATTTGGAGTAGTGTGCAGTTTTGGGCCCCATATCGGAGGAGGGATCTGCTGGCGTTGGAGAGGGTTCAGAGGAGGTTTACAAACATAATCCCAGGGATGACTAGGTTAACAATTGATGTTATGTGTGATTGACAGCACTGGGCCTGTACTCACTGGAGTTTAGAAGGATGAGGGGGGTGACCCTCATTGGAACTTACCGAATAGTGAAAGGTCTGGATAGAGTGGATGTGGAGAGGATGCTTCCACCAGTGGGAGAGTCTAGCACCAGAGGCCACAGCCTAAGAATTAAAGGACATATATGTAGAAAGGATATGAGGAGACACTGTTCTACCCAGAGGGTGATGGATTTGTGGAATTCATTGCCATATACGGTTGTGGCCAGGTCATGGGCTATTTTTAAGGTGGAGATTGAGTGATTCTTGATTAGTACAGGTGTCGGGGTTACAGGGAGAAGGCAGGTGAATGAGGTTGAGAGGGAAGGATAGATCGGCCATGATTGAATGGCGGAGTAGACTTGAAGGGCCGATTGGTCTCACTCTGCTCCTGGAACATATGAACTCATGATGTGTTGGGAGCGGACTAAACCAGTTAACACTAGTGTTTAAGAGGGAACTGCAGATGCTGGAGAATCGAAGGTTACACAAAAAAGCTGGAGAAACTCAGCGGATGCAGCAGCATCCATGGAGCGAAGGAAATAGGCAATCTATTGGAAATTTATAAGAGGGAGTTAGATGTGGCCCTTGTGGCTAAGGGGATCAGAGGGTATGGAGAGAAGGCAGGTACGGGATACTGAGTTGGATGATCAGCCATGATCATATTGAATGGCGGTGCAGGCTCGAAGGGCCGAATGGCCTACTCCTGCACCTAATTTCTATGTCTCTATAAGGAAATAGGAGATATATAAGGAGATTTATAAGGAAATAGGCAACGTTTCGGACCGAAACCCAAAGGGTTTCGGCCCGAAACGTTGCCTATTTCCTTCGCTCCATAGATGCTGCTGCACCCGCTGAGTTTCTCCAGCTTTTTTGTGTAACCAGTTAACACTAGTGTTTAGTTTAGTTTCGTTTAGAGATACAGTGAGGAAACAGGCCCTTCGGCCCATTGGGTCAATGCTGACCAGCGATCAACGCACACTAACACTATCCTACACACACTAGGGACAATTTTTACATTTACCAAGCCAATTAACCGACAAACCTGCTTGTCTTTGGAGTGTAGGAGGAAACCGAAGATCTCGGAGAAAAACCCACGCAGGTCACGGGGGGAACGTACAAACTCCGTACAGACAGCGCCCACAGTCAGGATGGAACCCGGGTCTCTGGCGCTGTGAGGCCGCAACTCCACCGCTGCACCACCGTGAGCGCCCAATTCTTCTTTAACAATTGTTATTTCCCTTTCTGACTGTGTCTGCTCTATGTGAGAAAATAGATGCAGGCTGGTGAAAAACCGTCTGACATTGAGAGAACGTAAAAGACATGATGTAGGAGATCAAACAATGAAAGGTATGGAGGAGAGACCTGCCAAGATAAATAGGCTATTGCTCATTTCAGGCAGACAGTGAACTCCTGTGTTGAGCAGACATTTTTAACGGCCTGTCCCACTTGGAGATTTTTTTCGGCGACTGCCGGCATCGTTGACTGACGTATCAGGTCACCGAAAAATACGCGGCGTGACAACGTATTGACGCGCGGTGATTTTTCACGTGTCGCAACATTTGTTTTTGTCGCCGCTGGATTTTGAAATGTCCAAAATCTTTTGGCTAAACTGATATGACGCCGGCAGTCGCCGAAGAAAATCGGCAGGTGGGACAGGCCCTTTAAGAAGTTGAGGCGTATTCGCACAATCACTGAGTAGGTTCAGAATGCTAAGCAGTTTTGCCAAATGCATAGAAATGGAAAGCTGAAGATAGCCCTGCCGAAGATCTCAAAACTAACTAGTGAATGAAAATGTTCAAACATTTATCCTGGAAGCCCAATGCGGACAAGTTCTCCAGTTCTCTTTTGCAAATCCAAACTCAGCTTTCAAAAATGGGGTGACACGGTGTCACAGCGGTAGAGTTGCTGCCTCACAGCGCCAGAGACCCAGGTTCGATCCTGACTGCGGGTGCTGTCTGTACGGAGTTTGGACGTTCTACCCGTGATCCTCGTGGGTTTTCACCAGGTGCTCTGGTTTCCCCCAACATTCCAAAGGCGTACAGGTTTGTAGGCTAATTGGCTGGATATAATTGTAACATTCTCCCTAATGTGTGTAGGATAGTGTAAAACCCCTGTCCCACAGTGCGAGCTCATTCCAAGAGCTCTCCCGAGTTTAAAAAAAATCAAACTCGTGGTAAGCACGGAGAATGAACGTAGCGGGTACGTCGGAGCTCGGGGGCGTCTCTTAGCGCTAATGGCAGGTACTCGGGAAGACTCGCTAACGGCAGGTAAGCGCGGGAAGACTCGTGAAGATTTTTCAACTTGTTGATAAATGTCCATGAGAGCCCCGAGTACCGACGAGCGGCCATTACCGTAAATCTCCGAGTTCGAATCCGGGCAAAATCGGGAGAGCTCTTGGAATGAACTCGTACCGTGGGACAGGGGTTTTAGTGTGCGGGGATCGCTGGTTGGCGTGGACAATCGGTGGGCCGAACGGCCTGTTACCGCGCTGTATCTCTAAACTAAACTAAAATAAAACCTTTTGCTCACCCTGTCTGATTATCAACCTCTGCTCCAGTGCCGTGCTTTGTTTGGGATATTGCTTCACATCTAGTTGATTCTAAACCTGTGAAAACCACAATATAAACTACAGATGATTGAAATCTTAAACAGAGCTCTAACAAAGGGGCTTTGATATGAAACATTAGGTCTGGTTCCTCCCCACAGATGGGCCTGACCTGCAGAATATTTCCAGGTAATTTTGTTGTGCTTTACTGTTAAGCCCTCTGGCCATTTTATAAATATTCCACCGCTTTTGACAGGGGAAGCAGCATGGAAATGTATTACGCAGAAAACATATTTGGGATCAATATATCCGAGCTGGATAAAGAAAGATTCTTCATCACAATTTTCCATATATGTTCATGTTGACCCATGGAAAATGTACTTAGCACACGCGCATACACACGCATACACTCACACACACGCGCATGCTCACATGCGCATACCCACATGCGCATATGCACACACATGCACACACACGCACGCCCACATGCGTGCACGTGTACACAGGCACGCACGCACACGCCCCTCAAGTGCTCACACACACACATGTATACCCACACACACACACACATGTATACCCACACACATGTAAACCCACACGCACACACATGCACACACACGCACATGCACAAGCATGCACGCACACACACAAATGTATACCCACACCCACACACATGTATACCCACACACATGTAAACCCACACGCACACACACACATGCACACACACGCATACCCACACACGCACATGCACGCACACACACATATGCCCACAGGCACACGCGTGCATGCACACACATATACACACACACACACATGTGGATGTTATGGATTTGAATGACCAGGACGTTTTGGCTTGCCAATCCAACCAGTAATGGAAAGTGAAACTGCAGAGGGCATGAGAATAGGCAGGAAACACTAACCCTCAGACCATCCCAACGCTGGTGAAGGAAACAACGCCTCAGTGAGCTGCTTATATTAAACAGAGCACAGTGGCACAGCGGTAGAGTTGCTGCCTTACAACATCAGAAATCAGGGTTCGATCCAGACTTCGGTTGCTGTCTGCATGGAGTTTGCACGTTCTCCCTGTGACCGCACGGCATTCCTCCAGGTGCTGCGGTTGCATTCCACAAGGCGTGCGGGTTTGTAGGTTAATCGGCCCCTCTGTAAATTGCCCCCTAGTGTGTCGGGAGTGGATGAGAAAGTGGGATAGCATGGAACTGGAGTGAACGGGTGATCGATGATTAGCATGGACTCGGTGGGCCGAAGGGCCTGTTTCCATGCTGTATCTCTAAAACCTCTTCGAAGGAGGTTCCCGGAGGTTTTTGTCAGTCTCCCTACCTGCTTCCACTACCTGCAACCTCCGGCAACCACCTGCAACCTCCGGGAACCGCACGGAAACCTTGGGTGGGGCGCAAAGTCTCCAGAGGTTTCCGTTCAGGTTTCCTAAGTGGGACAGGGGCATTACAGACAAGCATCCGTAGTCGGGATGGGACCCGGTTCTCTGGCGCTGTGAGGCAGCGACTCTACCCCTGCGCCACCGTGTGTAGTCTCGCCTTGCAGAGTATATTTGCCTCTGTGTTTTTTATTATGTGTGATACATTTTGATTTTGAAAGCTTTGGCACCCATGAAATATAAACAGCCGAGTCTCTTTAATGTGTGCGAAAACTCACCATGGGAGATGTTACTGTACAGCTACTATAATCTGTAGGCACAACCCAGCCACAGTGTTATTTGCTGTGTTTTACATTTCAATCATATTGCTGTTTTGATAGCTCAGATAACATTTGATGCAAAACTTGAAAGTTATATATCAAAGTTGACAGTGTACTGGAAATACATTTGTGCAAACATTGGCCGACCTCGTGCGTTGTATCATTGCCTCATGTATGTAGAAGTTACCCCCCCCGCCTAACTTTTGAAAGTCGGTGAATATAAAAAGCGGACAGTTCTCTAATAGCTGCATCATTGAGCAAATGTAATACAATAAATCATGCTGGGAATCATCCCTTTAAGTACCCGCACGTGCTCGAGGGAATGGGAATACAGAACAATGTCACAGCTGATGCAGCCACTCAGTCCATCGAAGCTGCACGATCAGAGGCCAAAGCTGCAAACATTCTATATCCCGGCCGTTCCCATATCCTTCCGTCGTTCCATTCACAATACTAATTGAAATCGCCCATTCCTTCGCTCCATAGATGCTGCCTCACCCTCTGAGTTTCTCCAGCATTTTTGTCTACCTCCGCCATTCAATACGATCATGGTTGATCATCTAAAATCAGTACCCCGTTCCTGCTTTTTTTCCCACACATATCCCTTGATTCCTTTATCCCCAAGGGCTAAATCCAACTCTCTCTTGAAAACATCAAGACATTTGAACAAGTACATGGATGGGGAAAGGATTTGAGTATAGGAGCAGGGAGGTTCTACTGCAGTTGTACAGGGTCTTGGTGAGACCACACCTGGAGTATGGCGTACAGTTTTGGTCTCCAAATCTGAGGAAGGACATTATTGCCATAGAGGGAGTACAGAGAAGGTTCACCAGACTGATTCCTGGGATGTCAGGACTGTCTTATGAAGAAAGACTGGATAGACTTGGTTTATATTCTCTAGAATTTAGGGGATTGAGAGGGGATCTTATAGAAACTTACAAAATTCTTAAGGGGGTGGACAGGCTAGATCCAGGAAGATTGCTCCTGATGTTGGGGAAGTCCAGGACAAGGGGTCACAGCTTAAGAATAAGGGGGAAATCCTTTAAAACCGAGATGAGAAGAACTTTTTTTTCACACAGAGAGTGGTGAATCTCTGGAACTCTCTGCCACAGAGGGTAGTCGAGGCCAGTTCATTGGCTATATTTAAGTGGGAGTTAGATGTGGCCCTTGTGGCTAAAGGGATCAGAGGGTATGGAGAGAAGGCAGGTACGGGATACTGAGTTGGATGATCAGCCATGATCGTATTGAATGGCGGTGCAGGCTCGAAGGGCCGAATGGCCTACTCCTGCACCTATTTCTATGTTTCTATGTTTCTATGAAAGGTTTGAGAGGGATATGGGCCAATCGCGGGGCTGGTGGGACTAGCAGAGATGGGGCATTTTGGTCAGTATGGTCAAGTTGGGCCGAAGGGCCTGTTTCCGTGCTGTCTCACTCTGCGACTCGAAACACTTTGCTCATGACGGCTTCCTTTTTGATTTCAGGATAAAACGAAACAACTCCACGAACTCGGTGATAAACATCAATTAATAGATGTCAGTCGCAGAGACCTCGTATTTGACTACAGGAGCTAACGCACCTGCAATATTTCTGTGACATTTACACGAGACTTTCTCATTATTTCTGGTGGAAGCAGGGATCTGTGAAATCATTTTTGATGACAGTGGGAATGAGTGACAAGACATTTATTGTCGACGTTTTGTTGGTTTAGTTGGTGGCTCGTTGGCCTGGAAATGATATTTTCCATCGGGAACTGAGTCAATCATTGATTCCACAGCTCTGTGGGCTGAGGGGAGGAAGCAGCATGATCAGCCATCAGTCACGCAGTGTGGAAACACAGGAGAAGGTGCAGATCACTGGATCTTGACAACATTTGAGCCGCGCTGTGGAATGAGCCAACGTCGAGGCCCGTTTACTTCAACATTATTTTGCGTCTCATTTCACTTGCGTGGGAAAGGCGTGTTTCAGTTTTAGTTTGGAGATAATACAGCACGGAAACAGGCCCTTTGGCCCATCGATCACCGATCCCCCGCACATTAACACTATCCCACACACACACACACACTAGGGACAATTTACATGTATACCAACACAATTGGCCTACAAGCCTGTACGTCTATAGAAACATAGAAACATAGAAATTAGGTGCAGGAGTAGGCCATTCGGCCCTTCGAGCCTGCACCGCCATTCAATATGATCATGGCTGATCATCCAACTCAGTATCCCGTACCTGCCTTCTCTCCATACCCCCTAATCCCCTTAGCCACAAGGGCCACATCTAACTCCCTCTTAAATATAGCCAGCCATAACCATATAACCATATAACAATTACAGCACGGAAACAGGCCATCTCGACCCTTCTAGTCCGTGCCGAACACATAATCTCCCCTAGTCCAATATACCTGCGCTCAGACCATAACCCTCCATTCGCTTCCCATCCATATAACTATCATTCCCTTCCCATCCATATAACTTGAGGCCAATGAACTGGCCTCAACTACCCTCTGTGGCAGAGAGTTCCAGAGATTCACCACTCTGTGTGAAAAAAGTTCTTCTCATCTCGGTTTTAAAGGATTTCCCCCTTATCCTTGGGACACCTATGGAGTGTTCAAGAAGGAACTGCAGATGCTGGATAATCGAAGGTAGCAAAAGTGCTGGAGAAACTCAGCGGGTGCAGCAGCATCTATGGAGCGAAGGAAACAGGGCAACGTTTCGGGCCGAAACCCTGAAGGAAATAGGCAACGTTTCGGGCTGAAACCCGGAAGGGTTTCGGCCCGAAACGTTGCCTATTTCCTTCGTTCCATAGATGCTGCTGCACCCGCTGAGGAAGGACATTCCTTCTAATCTGAGGAAGGACATTCTTCAGGCGGGAAGAAGAAAGGAAGAGGCGGAGACAGTGGGCTGTGGGAGAGCTGGGAAGGGGAGGGGGAAGTGGGAGGAAGCTGGATGCTGGAATCTGGAGCATCTCCTAGAGAAACTCGAAGTTAGACAAAAATGCTGGAGAAACTCCACGGGTGCAGCAGCATCTATGGAGTGAAGGAAATAGGGCAACGTTTCGGGCTGAAACCCTGAAGGAAATAGGCAACGTTTCGGGCCGAAACCCTTCCGGGTTTCGGCCCGAAACGTTGCCTATTTCCTTCGCTCCATAGATGCTGCTGCACCCGCTGAGTTTCTCCAGCACTTTTGTCTACCTTCGATATTCCAGCATCTGCAGTTCCTTCTTAACCTACGAACCACACCTGGAGTATTGCGTACAGTTTTGATCTCCTAATCTGAGGAAAGAAATTCTTGCCATGGAGGGAGTACAGAGAAGGTTCACCAGACTGATTCCTGGGATGTCAGGACTTTCAAATGAAGAAAGACTGGATAGACTCGGATTGTACTCGCTAGAATTTAGAAGATTGAGGGGGGAACCTTATAGAAACTTACAAAATTCTTAAGGGGTTGGACAGGCTAGATGCAGGAAGATTGTTCCCGATGTTGGGGAAGTCCAGGACAAGGGGTCACAGTTTAAGGATAAAGGGGGAATCTTTTAGGACTGAGATGAGAAAAACATTTTTCACACAGAGAGTGGTGAATCTCTGGAACTCTCTGCCACAGAAGGTAGTTAAGGCCAGTTCATTGGCTATATTTAAGAGGGAGTTGGATGTGGCCCTTGTGGCTAAAGAGATCAGAGGGTATGGAGAGAAAGCAGGTACAGGATACTGAGTTGGATGAACAGCCATGATCATATTGAATTGCGGTGCAGGCTCAAAGGGCCGAATGGCCTACTCCTGCACCTATTTTCTATGTTTCTATGTTTCTATCTAAAATCAGTACCACGTTCCTGCTTTTTCCCCATATCCCTTGATTCCTTTAGCCCTTAGAGATAAATCTAACTCACTGTTGAAAGCACTCCCTCTTGGTACAATTTGCAATCTTTACCAAAGCCAATTAACCTACAATTCCACAAGTCTTCGGAGTGTGGGAGTAAACTGGAGCACCCGGCGAAAACCCAGGCAGGTCATGGGGAGGACATGCAAACTCCGTACAGACAGCGCCCGCCGTCAGGATCGAACCCGGGTCTCTGGCAGTGTGAGGCGGCAACTCTACCGTGTCCTAACACTGTGGAAGATATACAAAGTTATGATGAGAGAGCATTATGTACGTTGCCTCGACTGTGGATAACGCAAGTGACGTCGTAGTCGGGGCAGAGTCGAACGTGACATGTTTTTTCTCGGGAATAGCTGGCGGAGAAACAATGAGATTGATTCTGAAAAAATTAACTGAGGTTCAGCTGAATAAGTAACCAATCCCTTGCAAAATGCATCGAGGTGCCTTGAAGGATGGCAGGGGAGACGCGGAAAAGATTGCGAACTGAATTTTTCATTTCTCTTTAGATGTGCGAATTTTGTGTTTGGGAGTCGGAAGGTGGCCAAATCAGCACATCTGTTTAACAAGGTGGAAAAGAACACAATCAGTTTGAAAAAAAAAGACAGGCAGACAAAATTGCTGGAGAAACTCAGCGGATGCAGCAGCATCGATGGAGCGAAGGAAATAGGCAACGTTTCGGGACGAAACCCGGAAGGGTTTCGTCCCGAAACGTTGCCTATTTCCTTCAGGGTTTCGGTCCGAAACGTTGCCTATTTCCTTCAGGGTTTCGGCCCGAAACGTTGCCTATTTCCTTCGGGGTTTCAGCCCGAAACGTCGCCTATTTCCATCAGGGTTTCGGCCCGAAACGTTGCCTATTTCCTTCGCTCCATAGATGCTGCCGTGCCCGCTGAGTTTCTCCAGTAATTTTGTCTACCTTCGATTTTCCAGCATCTGCAGTTCCTTCTTGAACACTAAAAAAAAGACAGGTAGTTGCTGGAAGCAGGAGGCAAAGCTGAATTAATAATAAGTGTAAATAGAATGTAAGGAATAGGGTGTGTAAGTAGGAATACTGTCAGAGTATTCAGGAGGAAAATGTGCAGGAAGGAACTGCAGATGCCGGTTTAAACCGAAGGTGGACACAAAAATGCTGGAGTAACTCAGCGGGACGGGCAGCATCTCTGGAGAGAAGGAGCGGGTGACGTTTCGGGTTCGAGTCTGAGGAAAGGACTCGACCGATGTTGAGGAAGTCCAGAACAAGGAGTCACAGTTTAAGAGTAAGAGGGAAGAAGTCTTTTTGGACAGAGATGAGAAAATCGTTTTTTACACAGAGAGTGGTGAATCTGTGGAATTCACTGCCACAGAAGGTAGTTGAGGCCACAGTTCATTGGCTGGATTTAAGAGGGAGTTAGATGTGGCCCTTGTGGCTAAAGGGATCAGGGGGTATGGAGAGAAGGCAGGGATGGGATACTGAGTTGGATGATCAACCATGATCATATTGAATGGCGGTGCAGGCTGGAAGGGCCGAATGGCCTACTCCTGCACCTATTTTCTATGTTTCTATGACCCGAAACATCGCCCATTCCGTCTCTCCTTCTCTCCAGAGATGCTTCTTCTTCTCCTTGCATACGGCGTGCACAGCGTAAAGTTGGCGGACAACTTGTTCTATTTGATCTTATTTGATTGTGCACGCCGGGTTGATTGCATTTGTCGAAGCAGGGCGGACCACGTGAAGGTTGCAATCTCCCATCCCTCCAGAGATGCTGCCTGTCCCTTTGAGTTACTCCAGCATTTTGTGTCTATCTATTGGGTTTAGAGGTTGGGAGGTCGTGATGCAGCTGTAAAAGACGTTGCTGGGGCCGTATATAGGGTAGCGTGCTCTGTTCTGGGCACCGTGTTATATGAAGGCGGTTGTCATTCTGGAAAGCATACAGGGAAGATTTAGAACGATGTTGCCAGAACTCAAGGATCCGGTCTATAGGGAGAAACTGAGTCTAGATATGGCGTCTTGGTTGGAATGGCCAAGTTGGGCCGAAGGGCCTGTTTCCATGCTGTAAGACTCTATGACTCTATGACAAAATGGCATAGGCCACTCTGCAAGTAGTTAGATATATTAAGGAGCTGTTTCACTGATACACATGAAGGGAGACACAAAAGTAGGTCTTGAGAAAATCAAGACCGACAATAAAAGATGTTGTCGTTTTTCATATGGAAAGATTTTATTGGAATGTGAGGGGTATATTTTACACACAGATGGTGGTGGGTGAGTTGAATTGCATCTTCTCCAGTCTGTAATGGGCCTGTCCCACTTAGGCGAATTTTTTGACGACTGCCAGCGGCTGTTATAGTGGTAGCAGGTCAACCTACCACCTAGTCAACGGCAAGCTACGGCAAGCCACCGACAAGCAGCGACCCATTAGGACGTCCACCTACGACCACGCCTACGACAACCTACGTCCACACGCGACAAGCTACGGCAAGGTACGTCCCTGTCATCGACAACTGAAGATAATTCAGTCGCCGGTACCTGTTGCCGGTTGGCGTGGGTAGTCGCCAATGGAATTCACCCAAGTCAGCACCGGCGACAACCTACGACAGCGCCTACGTCAGGAGAAGTCAAGCTACGCTCATTGGATTCAAGCCAACTGTTGCCGATTGTCGCTGAAAATCTTTGAACATTTTAAAGTCCAGCGATGACCAGAAAAATGCCACCGACTCTTTGGGCGACTGAGGAGACGACTCACAACCGTACAGGCGACACCCCGGCAACCATATGGCAACAGCCTAGTCGCCTGTAGTTGCCTAATAAATCGCCTAAGTGGGACAGGCTCTTAACTATTTAATGCATGAGAGTGTAGTCATGTTTTTTTCATTTTTATGTTGTTTATTTCAGGAATCTTTCCAATCCTAGATAAAGGAACCCACGGACCCACGGTGGCGCAGCAGTAGAGTTGCTGCCTCACAGCGCCAGAGACCCGGGTGCGACCCTGACTACGGGTGCTGTCTGTACGGAGTTTGCACGTTCTCCCCATGACCGCGTGGGTTTTCTCCGGGTGCTCCGGTTTCCTCCCACTCTCCAACCACGTGCAAGTCTGTAGGTTCATTGGCTTGGTAAACATTGTAAATCGCCCCTAGTGTGTGTAGGATAGTGTTAGTGTGCGGGGATCGCTGGACGGAGCGGACTCAGTGGACACATGGGCCTGTTACTGCGCTGCATCTCTGAACTAAACTAAACTAAAATGAAGCAGGCAAAATCTCAGGAGAGAAAGAAGACTTGTTTGAAGAAGGTTCTTGACCCAAAACGTCGCCCATTCCTTCTCTCCAGAGATGCTGCCTGTCGTACTGAGTTAGAAACATAGAAAATAGGTGCAGGAGGAGACCATTCGGCCCTACGAGCCAGCACCGCCATTCATTGTGATCATCGTCACCAATCAATAGCCCGTGCCTGCCTTCTCCCCATATCCCTTGACTCCACTACCCCCTAGAGCTCTATCTAACTCTCTCTTAAATCCATCCAATGACTTGTCCTCCACTGCCCTCTGTGGCAAGGAATTCCACAAATTCACAACTCTCTGGGTGAAAAGGTTTTTTCTCACCTCAGTCTAAAATGGCCTCCCCTTTATTCTAAGACTGTGGGCCCTGGTTACTCTAGGATTTTGTGTGTGTCTTTGGTTTAAACCAACATCTGCAGCTCCTTCTTAAAACTAGAGATGAGAGCTTTAGCTGACACTTTCATTACTCACCAACACGGTGACCATGTACCATATCTAATTCCTCCCTCCCATCATGTTTTTTGTTTCACAGATGAATTTTACAGACGACACAGAAATCCAACTGAAAGTCACCTCATTATATTACATTCAGTTACGCGGTTAGATTGTTATTGTTATAAATATTCTGATGAACTGCGGGGTCAACCAATGTACCAACTAATTCTACTGGAGTGATTTAAACATCGTGTCGACTGGGCTCAAAAATGACAGGCAGCTACGGAATGGTAATATGTATCGGAATGAACAGCCGTTGAAATTAAGCAACGTTAATGTGTGCAGCAATTTTATGAGGAGATTACTATTATTTACCATGAGGTGCACGAGCCTGCCTTGTGCGAATTGTCTTTTATCTTCCTGTATCCTGGATACCAGAACCAAGGATGTCACTTCCATTCTAAGACATGATGCTTTATTTAAAACCAGGATTTTATATGAGACTAGACCAAGTGGCTCTGTCACACGGGAGACCTGGTCCCCCAACGCAATCTGTTCCCCAATGCAATATTCCACCACTCACCCATAGCCCCCACGGGAGGCATGGTCCCCCAACGCAACCCGTTCCCCTTTCTCCAACACAACCCATCCCCCAACGCAGTATTCCACCACTCACCCATAGCCGACAACTGCACAGGGGCTGCTCATTTCGCCTTATTCAGCCTCCCTCAATTTTAACCCCAAAAAAATGCATTTGCACTTGCTAGCTAGCAGGACTCGGTGTACTTGGATAGCAACAATGTTGTGAGCAGGGCGAAGCACAGCTAATAAATGAAAGACAGTTGTTTTTTCCAAGTTTTCAGAGTTTGTTGAACATTTTCATAAATAACTCGAGAAATAATGCATGAATTTTTGACATCATGGCATAAATCTCTATCGGAATATGTAAGAATGTCACCGGTAGCACATCGTGTTATCGAGGAGATGTGAATCGCACACAAATATCACACCAATAAATACACATCCAGGATCAGAGTTTTATAAGTTTCCTAGACCAAGCGGGACCTGTTGGGTCCCTGTCACACGGGAGGCCTGGTCCCACAACGCAACCCGTTCCCCAACGCAATATTCCGCCACTCACCCATAGCCGACAACTGCGCAGGGGCTGCTCATTTCGCCTTATGCACCCTTCCTCATTTTTAAACTTTTAAATAAATGCATTTGCACTTGCTAGCTGGCAGGACTCAGTGTACTTGGATAGCACTAATGTTGCAAGCAGGACAACAATCCCATTGTGACATCACGGCTGTGAGAATAGGCAAAAGGCAGTTACTTTTTCCAAATTTCTGCACATTTGTGAACATTTTCATAAATAACTCCAGAGATAATGCATGAAATTTTCAGATAAGGCCATTTTTGACATCATGGCGTAAATCTCTATCGGAATATGTAAAATTTCACCGTTAGCGCGTCGTGTTTTCGAGGAGATGTGAAACGCACACGGACATCACACACACACACAAATACACACACATCCAAGATCAGAGTTTTATAAGTATAAAGATAGATGCCATATTAACATTAAGCCTTGACTGAGCTAAAGCAAATAATAACAGGCGATTCCCAGTGTAATATAACAGCCCTGAAGATTGATTCAACCTATTAGTTTCCCAGCTGCAATATCTTAACTTATTCTAACGCATTTTCAGAGAGTATTTGTCCGCGATGACTTACTGCAAGTTGTTCGGCTGAGGGGGGCAGAAGGGGATGAGAATACCGAATGATAAATGCCAGGACATTTTCCACTAGCAATATTGGGATATTCCTGGGATTTTTCACTATCCAAGGAATGAGTAGGTCAACCTATGATGAGCGTTTGTCGGCCTGTACTCACTGGAGTTTAGAAGAATAAAGGTAGGGACCTCATTGAAACATACAGCATAGTGAAAGGCTTGGATAGAGTGGATGTGGAGACGATGTTTCCACTAGTGGGAGAGTCTAGGACTAGAGGTCACAGCATCAGAATTAAAGGATGTTCTTTTAGCAAAGGAGATGAGGAGGAATTTCTTTACTCAGAGGGTGGAATACTTTGCCACAGACGGCTGTGGAGGCCAAGTCAGTGTTTTTAAGGCAGAGACATTCTTGATTAGTACGGGTGTCAGAAGTTATAGGGAGAATGCAGGAGAATGGGGTTAGGAGGGAGAGGTAGATCAGCCGTACTCGATGGGCCGAATGGCCTAATTCTACTATTTCTTATGACTTTATTGTTTTTTACTCAAATATGTGTAGGAAGGACCTGCAGGTACTGGTTCACACTGAAGGTAAACACAAAATACTGGAGTAACTCAGCGGGTCAGGCAGCACGTCTGGCGAAAAGGAATAGGTGACGTTTCGGGTCGAGACTTCTGAGGAAGGGTCTCGGCCCCAAAAAGTCACCTGTTCCTTTTCTCCAGAGATGCTGCCTGGCCCGCTGAGTTACTCCAGCATTTTGTGCCTACCTTCCTTACTTCAGCAGGCGGTCTGAGTGACGGTAGAAGTGGCTTGACAAGAGGTTCCTGAGTTTTAAATGCCACTATCATATCTGCCTCCAGCACAAGCGTTGGCAGAGTATTCCAAGCACCCACCATACTCTGTACAAAAACACTAGCCCCTCACATTATGTCCTTTAACCTTAGCTGGCCTCTAAACTCAAGAAAAAACCAGGCCATACTCCTTGCTGCTCTTTGCAAGACTGATAATTGAATGTCGAACATAAAGTCCTGGAGTAACTCAGCGGGTCGGGCAGCATCTTTGGAGATCATGGATGTTAAATACAGCACTTTGCGTTATACGCAAGTTCCCAGCATCTGCAGTTTCTTGTGTAAATTCATTTCGTGTATCAAGTTGTAGAACGAGGTTTGCACATCAAAGATGCAAGTTACAAGATAGATCTATTTGTCACATGTGCCAGATGGCACAGTGAAATGTGGTCACCACACAGCCATACAAATAAAGAGCACACCACACGATACATTTAAACATAAAACATCCCCACACAGCAGAATCATAAGTTTCCCACAGTGAGGGAAGGCACCAAAGTCAGTCCCTTCCTCGATGTTCACCCGTGGTCGGGGCCTCTGGAACCCTCCGCAGTCGCCGCTACGGGCAGCCCGCCACTCAGGCCCGCTCACGGAGATGTTGGCTCTCCGACGTCAGGAATGGAGGCCAACCTCAGCGGCTTAGACCTCCAAAACGGCCGCTTCCCACCGGAGCCCGCAGCTAAATATGTGGCTAAAATAAATGTTGGAAGACCCAAAAATGATTAGCTGGCCTTTACTCGTTAGTTTTCAGTTCCTTCTTTGATCCCACTCATTTTATCTTGCCTTGTTGCTGCACTAATTCCTCAAGAATCCCCAGACCCTGGCCGGCACGGTGGTGCAGCGGGTAGAGTTGCTGCCTCACAGCGCCAGAGACCCCGGCTCGATCCTGACTACGGGAGCTGTCTGTGGAGTTTGTACGTTCTCCCCTTGACCTGCGAGGGTGTTTACTCCGGGTGCTCAGGTTTCCTCCCACAATCCAAAGACATACAAGGTTTGTAGGCTAATTGTCTTTGCTAAAATTGTAAATAGTCCCTGGTGCGTGTTGGATTGTGTTTAGAGTATGGGGATCGCTGGTCGGCACGGACTCAGTGGGCCCAACAGCAATGTTTCCATGCTGTATCTCTAAACTGGATATGACACGGATAGACATGGATAGGACAAGTTTAGAGGGATATGGACCAAGCACAGGCAGGTTGGACTTGTGTAGCTGGGGCATGTTACCCGGTGTGTGGGCAGGTTGAGCCTAACTGTTCCACGATGCAAGTTCACCCAAGAGTTAAAAAAGAAATCAAACTCGTGGTAAGTACGTAGAATGTACGTAGCGGGTACGTCGGAGCTCGTGGATGTCTCGTAGCGGCTCGTGACGCTAACGGCAGGTTCTCGGGAAACGCGGGAACTCGTGAATTTTTTTCAACAGTGTGAAAAATTTCCAAGAGTAAAAAAATACTCGTGATGAAGTACCACGAGATTGATTATTTTTTTAAACTCGGGAGAGCTCTTGGGTAAATTCACATCGTGGGACAGGGGCCTATGGGCCTGTTTGCACACTGTATCATTCTATGACTCTGACTCTAAGTAAACTAAAGTCATGTTACAGCTGAATAGGATTTTAGTCAGCACACATTTGGAGTGTTGTGTGCCGTTCTGCATGCCCCATTACAGGAAGCATGTAGAGCTTTGGAGAAGGTGCAGAAGAGGTTTACCAGAATGATGTCGGGATTAGAGGGTATCACATTTAAGGATGATTAGGCAAATTTGGATTGTTGTCACTGGAGCGTTGGAAGCTGAGGTGCGACCTTTGAGAAGTAAATAGAGTTATGAGTGGTGTAGATAGGGTAGATAGTAGGAACCTTTCTTCCCAGCGTACAATGCCAAAGACTAGAGGATGCATCTTATGGGCCTGTCCCACTTACGCGACTTTTTCGGCGACTGTCGGCACCCGTAATAGGTCGTTGCAGGTCGCTGAAAAATTTCAACGTTAAAAATCCAGCGGGGACCAGACAGACCCTACGATTGTTTGGGCGACTGGGGAGACGACTCACGACCGTACAGGCGACATGTCGCGGGGTGAAGCCCGTACGGTCGTGAGTAGTCGCCCAAAGAGTCGTACCTTGTTCTGGTCGCCGCTGGATTTTCAACATGGTGAACATTTACGGCGACCTGTAACAACCTATGTTGCCGGCAAGTCGACAAAAAAGTTTTGTAAGTGAGAGGGATAAAAGAAAAGTGAGGGGCAAGTCTTGTACACGCAGTGCGGTGGGTGCCTGGAACACACTGCCAGGGATGGTGGTGGAGGCACACACAATAGTGGCATTTAAAAGGCTTTTGGAGAGGCACATCGCCATGCAGGGATATGATGAGATAGGGGTCCCACACAAGCAAGGGACTAGTTTAGTTTAGTTTAGTTTAGTTTATTGTCACGTGTACCGAGGTACAGTGAAAAGCTTTTGTTGCGTGCTATCCAGTCAGCGGAAAGACAATACATGATTACAACCGAGCTGAAGATAGACACAAAATGCTGGAGTAACTCAGCGGGACAGGCAGCATCTCTGGAGGGAAGGAATGGGTGACGTTTCGGGCCGAGACCCTTCTTCGGAATCGAGCCATTCACAGTGTACAGATACATGATAAGGGAATAACGTTTAGTGCCTGGTAAAGCCAGCAAAGTCCGATCAAGTATAGTCCGAGGGTCACCAATGAGGTAGATAGTAGTTCAGCACCGCTCTCTGGTTGTGGTGGGATGGTTCAGTTGCCTGATAACAGCTGGGAAGAAATTGTCCCTGGATCTGAACGTGTGCGTTTTCACACTTCTGTAACTTTTGCCCGATGGGAGAGGGGAGAAGAGGGAGTAGACGGGGTGAGACTGGTCCTTGATGATGCTGCTGGCCTTGCCGAGGCAGCGTGAGGTGTAGATGGAGTCAATGGAAGGGAGGTTGGTTTCTATATCGGGGTGTGATTAGGATGGCCAGCGTACCAATGCTCTGACTTCCTCTAATGGGTTCAAACTGTCTTTCACAATTGAGAACCTGGCATATCATGGACCATGTCAATAATCACAGGGGATATCTAGGCATGCGTTTATGTTTAGAAGGGAAGGGTCATGAAAATGAGTTAATATTTGCTGAATGGCTCAGAGTTTATTCATATTTACCTGGGATTTTGGAAGTGTGTTCATATTTGCATAGGCTGGGGCTGCAGAAGGTTCAAATGCAAATAACTATAGACTAGTTAGCATTTGAGAAAGATGTCTGTCAAAATGTATCGTGTTAGATTTTCAGCATCACTTCATTTCAGATCTGCAATTACCCAGTGTGAGGGGGAGGGAGAGAGAGACAGAGAGAGACAGAGAGAGAGAGAGACAGAGAGAGACAGAGAGAGACAGACAGAGAGGGACAGACAGACAGAGAGAGACAGAGACAGACAGAGAGAGACAGAGACAGAGACAGAGAGAGACAGAGAGAGACAGAGTGAGACAGAGTCTTTTACTCAGAGAGTGGTGGCTGTGTGGAATGAGCTTCCAGTGAAGGTGGTGGAGGCAGGTTCGTTTTTATCATTTAAAAATAAATTGGATAGTAATATGGACGGGAAGGGAATGGAGGGTTATGGTCTGAGCGCAGGTATATGGGACTAGGGGAGATTATGTGTTCGGCACGGACTAGAAGGGTCAAGATGGCCTGTTTCCGTGCTGTAATTGTTATATGGTTATATGGTTATTATATGGTTATATGGAGTGAGATAGAGACAGACAGAGACAGACAGAGAGAGACAGAGAGAGAGAGAGAGAGTGAGAGAGAGACAGAATGAGTTAGAGAGAGAGAGAGGGTGCTACATTTTGCGACTTCCATAAATGTTTTAATACATTGTACAGATGACTTTTTTTTCTCTCAGTTCCTAGTCTGGTCGCTTTAAAAGGGCCTGTCCCACTTGGGAGTCATTTGCGCGTCACGCAGATGGCGAGCAAAGATTTTGTACATCCCAAAATCCTGGGGCCCGGCGCGCGTCACGGCCTACGTCACCACGCACCATGCACGCATCACGTACACGGCACGTCGTGACGCGTAAATGAAGTCGCGTAAATTACGCGCAAATGACGCCCGAGTGGGACAGGCCATTTTCACTGCGATCATTAAATGTGAACCATGTACATAGCCTTGGGTCCAGCGGTCCACAGAAAAGAACATTTAGGACTGAGATGAGAAAAAAAGAAATTCAGCCGGAGAGTTGTAAATCTGTGGAATTCTCCGCCACAGAAGGCAGTGGAGGCCGATTCACTGGATGTTTTCAAGAGACAGCGAGATAGGGCTCTTAAAGACAGTGGATATGGGGAGAAGGCAGGAGCGGGGAACTGATTGGGGATGATCAGCCATGATCACATTGCATGGTGGTGCTGGCTCGAAGGGCCGAATGGCCTCCTCCTGCACCTGTTGTCTATTGTTTATTGTCTATTGATATGGGGAGAAGGCAGGAACGGGGTACTGATTTTAGATGATCAATGACGATCACATTGAATGGCGGTGCTGGCTCGAAGGGCCGAATGGCCTACTCCTGCATCTATTTTTCTCTGTTTCTATGTTTTTATATGGATGCTTCCAGTATTGAAGTACCCACTCTGGAGAGATGGCCAACAGAGGTAGAACAAGGCAGTACATTCCAACCACATAACTATTGCATACAGTTACGACAATTGAGTTAATTCAAATATATGAAGCATCTAGGTACTGAAATTGCATTTCATTGAATACTCATCTTTGAAATTGAAAATCTTTTATTGCTCCCAGCTCTAAAAGTACTTCAGAAGCTTACGGCGGCAGGCATCCTCAAAAGTATAAGGATGAAATTAATCTACTTGCGATAGATCTGCCTGCCCAAGCCAACAGTGATAGGAACGGCATTGTGGAGAATTCCCTCCCTCACACAGAGGTACTTTGCATTGTTTTATAGTCATAGTATCAGCGGAAACAGGCCTTTCGGCCCAACGTTTGGCAGAGTTCCAGAACCAGGGGCCACACACAGTTTAACAATAAGGGGCAAGCCATTTAGAACGGAGACAAGGAAACACTTTTTCACACAGTGAGTGGTGAGTCTGTGGAATTCTCTGCCTCAGAGGGCGGTGGAGGCCGGTTCTCTGGATACTTTCAAGAGAGAGCTAGATAGGGCTCTTGAAGATAGCGGAGTCAGGGGATTTGGGGAGAAGACAGGAAAGGGGTACTGATTGGGGATGATTAGCCATGATCACATTGAATGGCGGTGCTGGCTGGAAGGACTGAATGGCCTACTCCTGCACCTATTGTCTATTGTCTATCAACTCGGCCAAAGTGTCCCATCTACACTAGTCCCACCTGCCTGCATTTGGCCCATATCCCTCTAAACCTGTCCTATCCATGTACCTTTCCAAATGTTTCTTAACCGTTCCAATGGTGCCTGCTGTGCAAAGGCCAAGCTGTGCCCCCAAGTCTATGTAGTTTGGAGCTTATTTGGAGGTGGTGGTCTTTAATAGCCGCTGGTCACCCCGTTACAGGGGAGATGCGGAAGCTTTGAAGAGGGTGCAGAGTAGGTTTATCCAAATGCTGCCGGGATTAAAGGCTTTCAGCTACAGAAATAGGTCAGATAGACTTGGATTATTTTCTCTGGGACGTTGGAAGTCGAGGATAGAAGAATTAAAACGACAAGAGGCATAAATAGTGGAGAGAGTCGGAAACTTTATCGCAGGTTGGATAAGTCCAAAACTAGAGGGCGTAACTGTAAGTTTAGAGGGGGGGGAAGTTTAAAGGAGATGTGCGGGGCAAGTTTTTTACACAGAGGGTGATGGGAACCTGCAACCCGCTGCCAGGGTTGGTGGTGGAGGCAAATACGATACTGGCGTTGAAGAGGATTTTAGATAGCCACATGGAGGTGTAGGGAATAGAGAGATATGGATCATTTGTACAGATGTCAGAGGTTATGGGGAAAAGGCAGGAGAATGGGGTTAGGAGGGAGAGATAGATCAGCCATGATGAATGAATGAATGAATGAATGAATGTATGATTGAATGAATGATTGAATGTTGAATGATTGAATGAATGAATGCATGAATGAATGAATGAATGTATGATTGAATAAATGATTGCATGATTGAATGAATGAATGACTGAATGCATGATGAATGAATGAATAAGTTTATTGACTTAATATTGGCCAATGAATGAATTTGTTGGCCAAGTATTCACATACAAGGAATTTGCCTTGGTGCTCCGCCCACATGTGGCAACGTGACATACAGTGACAATAAAGGGGCTGTCCCACCGCGTCAACCTAATTTGCGAGTTTAGAAGAGTTTAGGAGAGTTTGAAAAAGTTGAAGACATGTTGAAGACCTCCTTCGACTATGTTGAAGACTATCTATGACTACCTTCGACCACCCTCGATCACCTACTAACATGCCAACCCATGCGAGTATGAGTCGAGGGCAAACTCACCGGAACTCGTGGTTAGGTCGCCGCAGTGAGACTGGCCATTTAGGAATGACACATAACACATTGAACATTAATAATAAAACATTAACGATTAAACATGTGAATCAAATAAAATGCCAGAGCAAAAGGAGGCCACAGATGTTTGGTTATTGAGTAGAGCTACTTTTCGTGGAAAAAAGCTGTTTTTATGTCTGACTGTGGCAGCTTTGACAGTCCGGAGTCGCCTTCCAGAGGGAAGTGATTCAAAGAGTTTGTGGTCAGGGTGAGAGGGGTCAGAGATGATCTTGCCCGCTCGCTTCCTGGGCCTTGCAGTGTACAGTTCATCAATGGAGGGAAGATTGCAGCCAATAACCTTCTCTGCTGATCGGACGATTCGCTGCAGCCTCCAGGTGTCGTGCTTGGTGGCTGAGCCAAACCAGACCATGATGGAGAAGGTGAGAACAGACTCTACGATGGCCGTGTAGAATTGGACCATCATTGCCTGTGGCAGATTGTGCTTCCTCAGCTGCCGCAAGAAGTACATCCTCGGTTGTGCTTTGAATGGTAGAGCAGACTTGATGGGCCGAATGGCCTAATTCTACTCCTACCACTTATGACCTTGTGACCTTATGACCTGATGTGCAGGCAAAAGAGATCAGTTCAGCTGGGCATCATGTTCAGTACAAACATTATGGGCTGAAGGGCCTGTTCCCATGCTGTACTATTCTATGTACAATATTCTATGTTCCATCAAGTGTACAATACTTGTTGTATATATAAGCACAGTTAATTATTACACTTGGACTCAGACATGTGTTGAAATGTCTCTTCATATCTTTATTTTCTGCAGCTTAAACTATTAATTTATCTATCTAAATTTGACAACCTGAAGCTTATAATGGCTGAACAGTTAATTTTCTTGCCTGGCGATTAATCAATGTAAATTGCTGAAACTATAAAAGGTTTTTTCGGTTCTGCCTTCGTATTTAATTCAAAGGAATTTCTTCCGAATGTAATGAGACCTCTGGGGTGAAGGCAGGGACTTCAGGCACAGTGGAAAGGTCACTGGAGTTCATCGTGCTGAGAAAATGGAATTCCAGTTGCCCATGGAATTCATTAAGAACTTTTCAACATATCCCAATTAAATGAACATCTATTAGCCCAGGAAACAGTAAAAAAGAATTGCATTGGAGGTAAAAAAAAAAAAATGCTTAAAATGTTATCATGCAAATGAGGCGATTTGGATAATGCTAATATCATTAAGTGTGAAATAAAATGTTTCTGCTCACAGAAGGTCAGGACGGGAGGCTGGGTGGAATACGAGACCACGATATTCATTTCATTTTAGAATGAGGTGGAGAATTATGGAGAATACGCCCCAATCTCCATCTACGGGGACAGTGTGGAGAGAGTGTCCAGCTTTACGTTTCTGGGCACTCACAGTTCAGAGGACCTCACATGGTCCACCAACACCGCTGCGCTGGTCAAGAAGGCACAGCAATGACTGTTCTTCCTGAGGACATTAAAAAAGACTGGTCTGCCCCAACAGCTGCTGACAACGTTCTACCGCTGCACCACAGAGAGCATATTAACGTATGGCATCTCTGTGTGGTATCTCAGCTGCACGGAGGCGGAGAGGAGAGCTCTTCAGCACGTCATCCACAGAGCGCAGAGGATCATTGGGACACAGCTGCCAGCCTTGGAGGGCATCTACCACACACGGTGCCTCAGGAAGGCCGTCAGCATCCATATAGACTCATCACACCCCTGCAACGGACTGTTCGAACTACTTCCCTCCGGCAGACGTTACAAGGCCTTCTACGCCCGAACCTCCAGACTCAGAAACAGCTTCATCCCCAGAGCTATAGCGGCTCTGAACCGGCCCTGCTGAGTGCCCCCCATCCCCCCCTGGACTGTCTCCCTCAGATGGTCACGTCACACAGACACATCGACACTTTAGTCTCTTTGAACTGTTTTACTGTTCTTTTTACAATCCATGTTCTCGGGGATATCTAAATATCTAAATCAATATTTTATTAGTTGTTTAAGTTATGACATCGGATGGAAGCTGCAGACCAAATCTCGTTGTGCTTATGTACAATGACAATAAAATATATTATTATTATTATTATTATTATATTGGATGTGGTGGTTTAGTGGTGATCTCGCTCCGTTACAAGCCTCGACAACACAACTCTAACTTGAGAGTTTAAGAACTGCAGATGCTGGAAAAAATCGAAGGTACACAAAATTGTTGGAGAGACTCAGTGGGTGAAGCAGCATCTATGGAGCGAAGGAATAGACAATAGACATAGACAACAGGTGCAGGAGTAGAGGCCATTTGGTCCTTCGAGCCAGCATCGCCATTCAATGTGATCATGGCTGATCATCCCCAATCAGTACCCCGTTCCTGCCTTCTCCCCATATCCCCTGACTCCGCTATCTTTAAGAGCCCTATCTAGCTCTCTCTTGAAAGCATCCAGAGAACCGGCCTCCACCGCCCTCTGAGGCAGAGAATTCCACAGACTCACAACTCTCTGTGAGAAAACGTGTCTCCTCGTCTCCGTTCTAAATGGCTTACCCCTTATTCTTAAACTGTGTGTGGCCCCTGGTTCTGGACCTCCCCCAACATCGGGAACGTGTTTCCTGCCTCCTTTCCTCCCACACCCCAAAGACGTGCATGTTTGTCGTGTTAATTGGCTCCCATAATTTGTAAATTGTCCCTGGTGTGTAGAATAGTGCTAGTATACAGGGCAATCGCTGGTTGGCATGGACTCGGTGGGCCGAAGGGCCCGTTTCAATGCTCTATCTTTAAAGTCTAAAGTCTGAAGCATGCTTTGCTACACATTGACTGATCTGCCCTCAGATATAGTCCAATGTCATGGTCTAAATCTGAATACATTTTGACCATTATTTCCAAATTTGTGATGAAATCATAAACTTGGATAGAGTGGATGTGGAGAGGATGTTTCCACTGGTGGGAGAGTCTAGGACTAGAGGTCACAGCCTCAGAATGAAAGGACGTTCTTTTTGGAAAGAGATGAGGAGGAATTTCTTTAGTCAGAAGGTGGTGAATCGGTGGAATTCTTTGCCACAGAAGGCTGTGGAGGCCATGTCAGTGGATATTTTTAAGGCAGAGCCAGATGGATTCTTGATTAGTTCGGATGTCAGAGACTATGGGGAGAAGGCAGGAGAATGGGGTTAGGAGGGAGAGATGGATCAGCCATGAGTGAATGATGGAGGGAAAACACCTCTGCTTGGTTCACATTAACCAACCTGATCTCCCGGTGGCTCAGCACTTCAACTCCCCCTCCCATTCCGAATCCGACCTTTCTGTCCTGGGCCTCCTCCATGGCCAGAGTGAGTCCCACCGTAAATTGGAGGAGCAGCACCTCATATTTTGCTTGGGTAGTTTACACCCCAGCGGTATGAACCTTGACTTCTCCAATTTCAGGTAGTCCCTGCTTTCTCCCTCCTTCCCCTCCCCTTCCCAGCTCTCCAGCAGCCCACTGTCTCCGCCTCTTCCTTTCTTCTTCAGACTGATGTCGAGACCCTTCTTCAGACTGTTGTGGGGGTGGGGGAGGGGCGGGTTTCCCGCCCCTCCCCCACCCCCACATCAGTCTGAAGAAGGGTCTCGACCCGAAACGTCACCTATTCCTTCGCTCAATAGATGCTGCCTCACCCACCTGAGTTTCTCCAGCATTTTTGTCTACGTTGGAGTAGACTTGATGGGCCGAATGGCCTAATTCTGCTCCCCTGTCACTGTTGATCTTGCAAACCCTATTGTTGTCCAGCAAGTTTATGGTTCGACGGCACACAGAACACGTGGAGGAAATCATTCTTCCTGTCCGTCTGGACTAGCTAATGACTGCCTTGACAAGAGCACTCATTATCGTTAATTAGCCTCAGAAGAATATTTCATTCAGTCCCATTTCATTGCTGCGACTTCCTTGATTAACGTCCCAGAAAAACGATGCTAACACCACGCGACTCTTCACCTGACAACAAGGTTGCCGTGACAATGGATGAATGTGCTGGAGACCAGACTGATTCCTGGGATGGCAGGACTTTCATATGAAGAAAGACTGGGATAGACTCGGCTTGCACTCGCTAGAATTCAGAAGATTAATGGGGGGATCTTATAGAAACGTACAAAATTCTTAAGGGGTTGGACAGGCTAGATGCAGGAAGATTGTTCCCAATGTTGGGGAAGTCCAGGACAAGGGGTCACAGTTTAACGATAAGGGGGAAATCTTTTAGGACCGAGATGAGGAAAACATTTTTCACACAGAGAGTGGTGAATCTGTGGAATTCTCTGCCACAGGAGGTAGTTGAGGCCAAGGTACACAAAAAAGCTGGAGAAATTCAGCGGGTGCAGCAGCATCTATGGAGCGAAGGAAATAGGCAACGTTTCGGGCCAAAACCCTTCTTCAGACAGTTGAGGCCAGTTCATTGGCTATATTTAAGAGGGAGTTAGATGTGGCCCTTGTGGCTAAAGGGATCAGGGGGTATGGAGAGAAGGCAGGTACAGGATACTGAGTTGGATGATCAGCCATGATCGTATTGAATGGCGGTGCAGGCTGGAAGGGCCGAATGGCCTACTCCTGCACCTATTTTCTATGTTTCTATGTCCATGAGACGGAGTGGGCCATTTTCTATTCTTAACCAATTTGCCTGTTTTAGTTAATTTATCTCCTTCCTTGCCTGCATCAGTCAATTATAAATATAAAACTCCCCCCTACATTTTTGCATTGTTACAATATATGTCTTAGCATTATAAATTATATTATTTTTACTCCTAGGTAGACAAAAAAATGCTGGAGAAACTCAGCGGGCGAGGTAGCATCTGTGGAGAGAAGGAATTGGCGACGTTTCGGGTCGAGACCCTTCTTCAGACTGATGTGGGGGGAGGGGCGGGAAGAAGAAAGGAAGAGGCGGAGACAGTGGGCTGAGGGAGAGCTGGGAAGGGGAGGGGAAGGAGGGAGAAAGCAGGGACTACCTGTAATTGGAAAAGTCAATGTTCATACCGCTGGGGCGTAAACAGCCCTAGTGAGACCCCACCTGGAGTATTGTGTGCAGTTTTGATCCCCTAATTTGAGGAAGGACATTCTTGCTATTGAGGGAGTGCAGCGTTGGTTTACAAGGTTAGTTCCCGGGATGGCGGGACTGTCATATGCTGAGAGAATGGAGCGGCTGGGCTTGTACACTCTGGAATTTAGAAGGATGAGAGGAAATCTCATTGAAACATATAAGATTGTTAAGGGCTTGGACACGCTAGAGGCAGGAAGCATGATCCCGATGTTGGGGGAGTCCAGAACCAGGGGCCACACAGTTTAAGAATAAGGGGTAAGTCATTTAGAACGTAGACGAGAAAACATTTTTTCACACAGAGAGTTGTGAGTCTGTGGAATTCTCTGCCTCAGAGGGCGGTGGAGGCCGGTTCTCTGGGTGCTTTCAAGAGAGAGGTAGATAGGGCTCTTAAAAATAGCTGTCAGGGGATATGGGGAGACGGCAGGAACTGATTGGGGATGATCAGCCGTGATCACATTGAATGGCGGTGCTGGCTCGAAGGGGCCGAATGGCCTACTCCTGCACCTATTGTCTATTGTCCATCCCCTTTGTCTCGTTTTCACACCTTACACTCCCTTATCTCTGCATGTCTCTCCCCTGATTCTCAGTCTGACAAACAATCTCGACCCGAAACGTCACCCAATCCTTCATGCCATAGATGCTGCCTCACATGCTGAGTTTCTCCAGCATTTTGTGTCCACATTTTGTTTGACCTGTTTTTACAAAATGTTAAATGGTCAGCTTGACACAGATCACCAAACCTACACCAAACCCAAACCTATTATGAGCAGACGAGAGCATTCGATTTAAGATACCAGCTACCAAGACAGATGTGTACAGCAATTCATTTTCCCCCGCACACATTAAAACATGGAATAATCTCTACCCTACCATAGTTACCCAACCAGACGCAACTAAATTTAAGGTAGCTCTTTTTTCCCCAAGAACCCGTTTTTGCTTCAGTCCACCCTCCAACACGTCCAGTTTAAATTCCATTCGGGATATTTTTGGAGGACCAGGAAACCAAGATTTTTCCAGCATCTGCAGTTCTTTCTTAAACATATTTTACTCCATTTCAGTTTCAGTTTATTGTCACGTGTACCAAGGTACAGTGAAAAGCTATTTGTCGTGCGCTATCCAGTCAGCGGGAAGTCTATACATGATTAGAATCGATCCATTTACAGTGTACAGATACATGGTAAGCAGGGAATGACGTCTAGGGCAAGGTAAACCCAGCAAAGTCCAATCAAGGATAGTCCGTAGGTCATCCTTCGAAGTGGTGGATGGTAGTTCAGCTTACACAATGTATAAAATGGCTGGCAGCACCAACATTTATTACACCCCAGCAGTACGAACATTGACCTCTCCAATTTCAGGTAGTCCCTGCTTTCTCCCTCCCTGTTTCCATGCTGTGTCTCTCAAGTGAAGCCTAAAGGCCAAATAAGGCCTTTTGGACCTGTTAAAGTGCAATATCATTCCAACAGAAATACTCCCTGTAAAACCTATTCTCCCCACCTTCCATCAATAGTGACAAACAGTGCATTTCTGAATCAGGATTAGCTACAACTTGAAGGTGGAGAGAGAGAGGGGGGGGGGAGAGGGGAGAGAGACAGGGAGATGGAGAGAGGGGAGAGAGAGGACAGGAAGAGGGACAGTGAGGGGGAGAGAGAGAGAGAGAGAGGGGGGTGGAATGGGCAAGGAAGTGAACATCCATGCACTTGGCTGTAGACAGAAATGCTGGAGAAACTCAACGGGTGAGGCAGCATCTATGGAGCGAAGGAAATAGGAAATAGGAAATAGTCCCTCCGTCTTCCGTTCCCTCTCTCTCTCTCCCTCTCCCCCTCTCTCTCCCCACTCCCCCTCTCTCTCTCCCTCCTCCCTCTCACTCTACCCCCCTCTCTCCCCCTCTCTCCACCTCTCTCTCCCTCTCATTCCCACTCAGATTCAGATTCAATTTAATTGTCATTGTCAGTGTACAGTACAGAGACAACGAAATGCATTTAGCATCTCCCTTGAAGAGCGACATAGCAAACGATTTGAATAAATAATAATAAGTGTCGGGGGGGGGGGGGGGGGGGGGGGGGGGGTGGTGATTGGCAGTCACCGAGGTACGTTGTTGAGTAGAGTGACAGCCGCAGGAAAGAAGCTGTTCCTCGACCTGCTGGTTCGGCAACGCTCACCTTCTCTCTCCCCCGCCCCTCTCTTTCTCTCTCCCTCTCCCCTTCCTCTCCCTCTACCCCTCTCTCTCCCTCCATCACTCTCTCTCTCTCTCTCTCTCTCTCTCTCTCATATCCCCCTATGTTCATCCACTTTAAATTAAAAATCCCTGTCCACACTTTAGTCAGGCAGGGAATGATTGAGATTCCAAGGCAGCATTGTGCCAAATATTTGTTGTCTTTGACCCTGGTTATATTTAGAGAGAATCTGCAGCCTTGGATACTCTGAATGCAGAATTTTCCTCATCTCAATCTTAAATGACTGACCTTTCATCCCGAGACATAGAATCCGCTAATTCTAGTTCCCCTAAGCTGCTGAAACACGCTAGCCACTCGCTCTCAATACTGATAGATGTTGATTCAGTCTCATCTTGTTATAAAATCATAAATATTGCCGCAGCCATTAACCTCTCCACTGCCATTCTGCTTGAGTTGTCTTTGTTCTCTTTGCTTTTATTCCCCTTTAAAAACTCCGCATTGAGTTTCATTTTCTCCTACTTTGCCCGTTGTTTTCCTTTGGCTCCGAAACAGCATCGTTCTCACAAGTGAAAGACTTTTGGCCCTTGGCGTCACTTGCAGCGAGAGAACAGAGCAGCAATTAAACAGGACAACAGCATCTCACATCATTTCTCTTCCGTTAACATAGAAACATAGACAATAGGTGCAGGAGTAGGCCATTCGGCCCTTCGAGTCTGCACCGCCATTCAATATGATCATGGCTGATCATCCAACTCAGTATCCTGTACCTGCCTTCTCTCCATACCCCTGATCCCTCTAACCACAAGGGCCACATCTAACTCCCTCTTAAATATAGCCAATGAACTGTGGCCTCAACTGCCTTCTGTGGCAGAGAATTCCACAGATTCACCACTCTCTGTGTGAAAATAAATGTTCTCATCTCGGTCCTAAAAGATTTCCCCTTTATCCTTAAACTGTGACCTCTTGTTCTGGACTTCCCCAACATCGGGAACAATCTTCCTGCATCTAGCCTGTCCAACCCCTTAAGAATTTTGTAAGTTTCTGTAAGATCCCCCCTCAATCTTCCGGCTTTCATCAGCGATAGATCAGGCCGTTCCAAAGAGGAAACAGCGCAAGGAAACTTCAACGTGTGGCCGTCTGATCTCACCGTGGACACGAATAATAACCGCACGTTGTACTCAGATCAGGGAGAATAGAGAAAACATTTCTTCTACTGCGCAGAGGACAGACACAAAGTTCTGGAGTAACTCAGCAGGCCAGACAGCACCTCTGGAGAAAAGGAATAGCTGACGTTTCGGGTCGAGACCCTTCTTCAGACAAGAAAGGAAAAAGGAGGAGGAGCCCGAAGGCTGGGGGATGGGAGGAGACAGCAGGGGGACTGAGGAAGGGGAGGAGATAGCAAGGACTAACAAAATTGGGATAATTCAATGTTCATGCCCCCAGGATGCAGATTCCCCAAGCGGAATATGAGGTGCTGTTCCTCCAATTTCCAGTCTTGCTCGCTGTGGCCATGGAGGAGACCCAGGACAGAGAGGTCGGAGACGGAGTGGGAGGGGGAGTTGAAGTGCTGTGCCACCGGGAGGTCAGCTAATCTTACTAATCAAGAATCTGCTTTAAAAATTGCCAAGGACCTGGCCTCCACATATTCACCACCCTCTGACTAAAGAAATTCCACCTCATCTCCATTTTGAAGGTATGACCTTTTTTATTGTGAGGCTGTGCCCACTGGTCCTAGACTCTGCCACTAGTGGAAACATCCTCTCCCACCTCCACATCAGTCTGAAGAAGGGTCTCGACGTCAGTCTGAAGAAGGGTCGTCAGGTAGGCATCGTGGCATTTACACTAGCAACCCAGCCACTTCTCTGCCGGAGATGAGAACAAAAGTGGACACAGAGTGCTGGAGTAACTCAGCGGGTCAGGCAGCATCTGTGGAGAACATGGATAGGTGACGTTTCACAGAGTGCTGGAGTAACTCAGCGGGTCAGGCAGCATCTGTGGAGAACATGGATAGGTGACGTTTCACAGAGTGCTGGAGTAACTCAGTGGGTCAGGCAGCATCTGTGGAGAACATGGATAGGTGACGTTTCACAGAGTGCTGGAGTAACTCAGCGGGTCAGGCAGCATCTGTGGAGAACATGGATAGGTGACGTTTTAGGGTCGGGGCTGTTTCTTGTTGAAGTTGTGGGTTTGTGAGCAGTTATTGAAGCCAGACGGTCAAGTACCAGCAGCTTGTTTTGTAGATAATACTAACTGTAGCCACTCTGGATCTTGAGCGGATGGTTTTCACAATATCTCGGTCAAAGTGACAATCACCAATTGCAAAAACTCCTTCCAATCGGTAGTTACCGCAAAGCAATAGAGGGTCTGAAACAAATCACAACAGAACATCATGGTCGCCTAATAATAGTCTTTTGGAAGAGTCCTGACGTGAAACGTCATCTATCCATGTTCTCCACAGATGCTGCCTGACCCGCTGAGTTACTCCAGCACTCTGTGTCCACTTTTGTTCTCATCTCCGGCAGAGAAGTGGCTGGGTTGCTAGTGTAAATGCCACGATGCCTACCTGACGACCCTTCTTCAGACTGACGTCGAGACCCTTCTTCAGACTGATGTGGAGGTGGGGGAGGGGCGGGTTCCCGCCCCTCCCCCATCTCCACATCAGTCTGAAGAAGGGTCTCGACCCGAAACGTCACCCATTCCTTCTCTCCAGAGATGCTGCCTTACCCGCTGAGTTACTCCAGCACTCTGTGAAACGTCACCTATCTCTCCACAGATGCTGCCTGACCCGCCGAGTTACTCCAGCACTCTGTGAAACGTCACCTATCCATGTTCTCCACAGATGCTGCCTGACCCACTGAGTTACTCCAGCACTCTGTGAAACGTCACCTATCCATGTTCTCCACAGATGCTGCCTGACCCGCTGAGTTACTCCAGCACTCTGTGAACCGTCACCTATCCATGTTCTCCACAGATGCTGCCTGACCCGCTGAGTTACTCCAGCACTCTGTGTCCTTTTTTGTAAAACATATGAGGTTCCTTGTTTCTACTAATAGTCTTTTGTTCTCAATTCTGAGCATCTGTCACACAAACCAACCTCCCTTCCACTGACTCCATCTACACCTCTCGCTGACTCGGCAAGGCCAGCAGCATCACCAAGGACCAGTCTCACCCCGGCCACTCCCTCTTCTCCCCTCTCCCATCAGGCGAGAGGTACAGAAGTGTGAAAACAAACGCACACCTCCAGATTCAGGGACAGTTTCTTCCCAACTGTTACCAGGCAACTGAATCATCCTACCACAACCAGAGAGCGGTCCTGAACTACTATCTACCTCATTGGTGACCCTCGGACTATCTTTGATGGGACTTTGCTGACTTTACCTTGATGCACTAAATGTTATTCCCTTATCATGTATCTGTACAGTGTGAATGGTTCGATTGTAATCATTGCACATTGTATATATTTATTACTTGGACAGGGGCCACATGAGTGGCAGAGGTGGGGGACAGTTTGGTGGAATTTGAAAAATGTAAAAAAATTGTATTGAACAATTTGTATAGTCTCCGAAAATGTCGGATGGATTTTTTTTCGCACGTTTCATGAATTGTATAAATTTATCAATTGAATAAAGTCTATTTTGAGATATTTAAAAAGTATTGTCTTCCCGCTGGCTGGTTTGCACGCAACAAAAGCTTTTCACTGTACCTCGGTACACGTGACAATAAACTACACTGTCTAGTACACACTGGCAACTGAGGCAATTCAACTTGATTTTAATAGGAATCAAATCATGAACATGCTGCAAGTATAACGTGAATATAAAATAAAAATGAGCCGCCTGGAGTCCTGACACTTAATTCTCTTCCTCCACACTTCCATATTAATTGATTTTCTCAGACACTTTGAACTACCCATTTGCATTAACGTCCGTGTTCAATGTAAGAAAGAATTGTTTTGTTCTCTCCCGTATCACAAGAGATTCTACCTTGGGCCATCTTGCTGCTGCTTTACTAATTTCGTCTCTCTCGGCTCATTTGAAATGATCCTTCAGATTATAATAATAATCCGTGCGGCACGGTGACACAGAGGTAGAGTTGCTGCCCTGCGGTGATTACCGCCACAGAGACCCGCGTTCCATCCCGATCACCCCCGTAACCACGTGGGCTTTCTCTGAGATCTTCGGTTTCCTCCCACACTCCAAAGACGTGCAGGTTTAGAAACATAGAAATTAGGTGCAGGAGTAGGCCATTCGGCCCGTCGAGCCTGCACCGTCATTCAATATGATCATGGCTGATCATCCAACTCAGTATCCCATCCCTGCCTTCTCTCCATACCCCCTGATCCCTTTAGCCACAAGGGCCCCGGAAGGGTTTCGGCCCGAAACGTTGCCTATTTCCTTCGCTCCATAGATGTTGCTGCACCCGCTGAGTTTCTCCAGCACTTTTGTCTACCTCAGGTTTGTAGGTTAATTGGCTTGGTATAAATGTAAATTGTCCCCAGTGTGTGTAGGTTAGTGTTGGTGTGCGGGGATCGCTGGTCGGTGCAGACTCGGAGGGCCGAAGGGCCTGTTTCCATCGCTGTTTCTCTAAACTAAACTCATCTAAAAAATGGAACCCTTTCAAAGATACCAACTCCCTCACTTTTACAAGTTTCATTGTAATTCTTTCTTTTCTCCCAGAGCTTAATGTAACTAGAACTAATTTTTCTGAGCTAACCTGACCCCTGTCTCCTTACTTGTTTAATTTATATCTTCTGTTCCTTCTGAATCACGTTTTTCCCTTTCATGAATCTGCACACTGTGGATGGCTCGATTGTAATCACATAGAAATATAGAAAATAGGTGCAGGAGTAGATCATTCGGCCCTTCGAGCCTGCACCGCCATTCAATATGATTATGGCTGATCATCCAACTCAGTATCCCGTGCCTGCCTTCTCTCCATACCCTCTGATCCCCTTAGCCACAAGGGCCACATCTAACTCCCTCTTAAATATAGCCAATGAACTGGCCTCGAATACCCTCTGTGGCAGAGAGTTCCAGAGATTCACCACTCTCTGTGTGAAAAATGTTTTTCTCATCTCGGTCCTAAAAGACTTCCCCCTTATCCTTAAACTGTGACCCCTTGTTCTGGACTTCCCCAACATCGGGAACAATCTTCCTGCATCTAGCCTGTCCAACCCATTAAGAATTTTGAAAGTTTCTATAAGATCCCCCCCTCAATCTTCTAAATTCTGGCGAGTACAAGCCGAGTCTATCCAGTCTTTCTTCATATGAAAGTCCTGACATCCCAGGAATCAGTCTGGTGAACCTTCTCTGTACTCCCTCTATGGCAAGAATGTCTTTCCTCAGATTAGGAGACCAAAACCGTACGCAATATTCCAGGTGTGGTTTGTAGGTTAAGAAGGAACTGCAGATGCTAGAAAAGTGCTGGAGAAACTCAGCGGGTGCAGCAGCATCTATGGAGCGAAGGAAATAGGCGATGTTTCGGAGGCCGAAACCCTGAAGGAAATAGGCAACGTTTCGGGCCGAAACCCGGAAGGGTTTCGGCCCGAAACGTTGCCTATTTCCTTCGCTCCATAGATGCTGCTGCACCCGCTGAGTTTCTCCAGCACTTTTGTCTACCTCAGGTTTGTAGGTTAATTGGCTTGGTATAAATGTAAATTGTCCCCAGTGCGTGTAGGTTAGTGTTGGTGTGCGGGGATCGCTGGTCGGTGCAGACTCGGAGGGCCGAAGGGCCTGTTTCCATCGCTGTGGCTCTAAACTAAACTCATCTAAAAAATTGGAGTTCCTTGATTCTCTCCTGCAGGAACCCTTTCAAAGATACCAACTCGCTCACTTTTACAAGTTTCATTGTAATTCTTTCTTTTCCCCCAGAGCTTAATGTAACTATAACAAATTTTTCTGAGCTAACCTGACCCCTGTCTCCTTACTTGTTTAATTTATATCTTCTGTTCCTTCTGAATCACGTTTTTCCCTTTCATGTATCTGCACACTGTGGATGGCTCGATTGTAATCACATAGAAACATAGAAATTAGGTGCAGGAGTAGAGACCATTCGGCCCTTCGAGCCTGCACCGCCATTCAATATGATCATGGCTGATCATCCAACTCAGTATCCCGTACCTGCCTTCTCTCCATACCCTCTGATCCCCTTAGCCACAAGGGCCACATCTAACTCCCTCTTAAATATAGCCAATGAACTGGCCTTGAATACCCTCTGTGGCAGAGAGTTCCAGAGATTCACCACCCTCTGTGTGAAAAAAGTTCTTCTCATCTCGGTTTTAAAAGAATTCCCCCTTATCCTTAAGCTGTGACCCCCTGTCCTGGACTTCCCCAACATCGGGAGCAATCTTCCTGCATCTAGCCTGTCCAACCCCTTAAGAATGTTGTAAGTTTCTATAAGATCCCCTCTCAATCTTCTAAATTCTAGAGAGTATAAACCAAGTCTATCCAGTCTTTCTTCATAAGACAGTCCTGACATCCCAGGAATCAGTCTGGTGAACCTTCTCTGCACTTGTAAACCAGCATCTGCAGTTCCTTCCTGCGTGCTCCATGACATTTGAATCTTCTCTGTACGTCTTTCTAATACGTCTTTAGATATTAAAGCTACTGCATAAGTTGCCGTACTTCATCAAATTTACATTGACTGAATTGTAAAAGTTGAATCTATTCTGTGTGTTATCCATTGTATGATCATTGGAAGAATTATAAAAAGCATGAATAGTGGAATTTATTAATAAATTATAAGATTACGTGGATGTGTAGAAAGTTACACACAGTACGAGAAACTTGAACAATTGCATTTTGCTAAACCTCCGTCTACTTTTTCTCCACATTAACTTAATTGGTATCATTGATGTTTGCCTTCCAGCGAAACAAAATTCAATGTAGCTTACCATGTCCCACAGGGCTAGCCTGATATGATAGATGACTTTTACAGCCCGTAAGAGTGAAGGTAATGAGGTGGAATTTGATGCCTGGATAATTGTGATAATTCTGCACTTCTTCCCATTTTACTGGACGGTGAAACGTCAGTTTAGTTTTACCGCGCTGGCTTTTGGTTTAGTTTCCATTGTTGCCACATGTACCGAGGTACGGTGAAAAGCTTTGTTTTGCACGCTGCCCGCTTGGATCAGATAATAGATATATTAGCACGGGTGTCAGGGGTTATGGGGAGAGGGCAGGATAATGGGGTTAGGAGGGAGAGATAGATCGGCCATGATTGAAAGGGGATGGGCCGAATGGCCTGATTTTGTTCCTATCAATTATGTCCTTAAGACCTTATAATACCACACATGTATACAATCAAGTCAATCGCAAGTACTTGGACAGGTACATGGAACTTTGACAGGTACGTGGATAGGAAAGGTGTCGGGGGATAGGAAGCAAGTGAGGGTGAATGGGACCGGTTTAGATGGGGCATCTTGGTTGACATGGGCGAGTTGGGCCAAAGGGCCTTTTACTGTGCTGTATGACCCCAAGTACAATAGGTAGAGCAAAGGGGAAGATGAGTGCAGAATATAGTTCTCAGCATTGTAGCCCATCAGTTCCATTGACAAAGATACTTGACAATTGTTGATCCATAGACAAAGTCCAATGTCTCCAATGGGGTAGAGCAGTTCCCTGGCTTGTGGAAGCTGATAACAGGAGCCAAGAAGTTCTTGAGTCTGGTAATGTACACTTTCAAGTTTCTGTACTTTCTGCCCAATGGGGAGCAGGGAGAAGAGGAAATGGGATAAGAGGGCTGGGATAAGTTTTTGATTATGTTGGTTGCTTTCCTTTAGTAATAAGTGTAGATGGAGTCAATGGTGGGGAGTGTGGCCTGTGTAATGGCCTAGGCTACATCCAGAACTCTCTGCAATGTCTTAGAGTCTTGGGCAGAGCAGTTCCCCAAACCATGCTGTGATGAAATGCAACAACATGCTTTCTATAGACGAAGTAGAAACAAGCAACTCCAGATGCTGGTTTACAAAAAAAAAATGAAACAAAGAGCCGGATATGAAAAGATTAGAGGAATATGGACCAAGGCAAAGATAGACACAACAAGCTGGAGTAACTCAGTGGGACAGGCAGCATCTCTGGAGAGTAGGAATGGGTGATGTTCGGGTCGAGACCCTTCTTCAGACTTCTTCTTCTTCTTGCGTACGGAGTACACAGCCTCAAGTTGCAGGTCATCTTGTTCTATTCCATCTATCAGGCAGACCAGAGGAGGCAGTCATACCCCCATCCATATAAACGGGACTGAGGTGGAGCGCGTCTCCAGCTATAAATTCCTCGGAGTACATATCTCGGAGGACTTGTCCTGGTCCCTCAACACCTCCAAGCTGATCAAGAAGGCACAGCAGCGCCTTTACTTCCTGAGGAGGCTCAGGAAAGCCCACCTGTCCCCCCAGATCCTGACCAACTTTTACCGCTGTACCATAGAGAGTATCCTGACCACCTGCTTCACGGTATGGTACAGCAGCTGCACTGCTGCGGACAGGAAGGCACTACAACGGGTGGTGAAAACCGCGCAGCACATCATCGGTGCCCCGCTCCCTGCCATGGATGCCCTCCACCGAAAACGGTGTCTGAGACGGGCTGGGAAGATCATCAAAGACCCCTCACACCCCAACCATGGACTGTTTGCCCTCCTCCCATCAGGGAGGCGGTACAGGAGCCTCAGGTCACGTACTAGTAGGATGAGGAACAGCTTCTATAACAACACAATCACACTGCTGAACTCAGTGTCCCGACGATAGATTTCTCTGGTCCCTCCGTCTCCTTTGTTTAATCATTCTGTATTTCCTGATTATCCTGTATCTTCCCTCTTTCTATTTTTTTTTGTTTTTCTTTATGTACAACTACTACGGACTGACGCAAAACTGCATTTCGTTGTACTGATACTTGTATTTGTGCGATGACATTAAAGTTGAATTGAATTGTTTGTGCATGTCAGGTTAATTGCATTAGTCGAAGCAGGGTGGACCACGTGAAGGTTGCCATCTCCCACCTCTGCTTCAGACAGATCTGAACCAGTCTCAAACCGAAACGTCACCCATTCCTTCTCTTCCGAGATGCTGAGTTACTCCAGCGTTTTGTGTCTGTCTTTGATGTAAGCCAGCATCTGCAGTTCCTTCCTGCACGTGACATGGACCAAAAGCAGGCAGGTGGCAGAGGCGTCTAAATCAATGGGTCAGGCATCATCGCTGGAGAACTTGGATGGGTGACATTTTGGATCGGGACTGATTAGTAGGAGGTGGGTGAAAGCTGGGAAAGAAGGGGGGCAGGGCAAAGTGTGATAGGTAACAGGGGACACAAGCAAGAGATGGGCCGAATGGCCTCCTCCTGCACCTATTTTCTATGTTTCTATGTTTCTAATGCTCTCTATCTGCCTATTAACGTTGCAGGGTTAATCCACACATTCTGGTAAATGTAAAGTTAATATTATTGTACTACAGTGTAAAATTCAGAGCACGTTTACAACTTTAGACATTACAGAGATACAGCATGGAAACGGGCCATTCGGCCCACCGACCAGCGACAACCCCGTACACTAGCGCTAACCCACCCACTTAGTACAATTCGCAATTACATAGAAACATAGAAAATAGATGCAGGAGGAATCCATTCGGCCCATCGAGCCGGCACCACCATTCATCGTGATCATGGCTGATCATCTCAAATCATTTAACGCAAGTCAATTGACCCACAAAGCTGCCGGTCTTTGGAGTGTGGGAGGAAACCGGAGCACCCGGAGAAAACCCACGCAGGTCACGGGGAGAAGGTACAAACTGTGTACAGACAGCACCCGTGGTCAGGATCGAACCCGGGTCTCTGGCGTTGAGAGGCAGAAACTCTACCGCTGCGCCACCGTGCCAATACGGCACAGTAGAAAATAGAGATAGTTTCACTGGGATTTGGCGATGAATCTAGTGACAGTCCTGACAATAAGCTGACTGCCTCACTCTCATCTCTGACGTGCTTTCTGAAAAACAAGAGCAGAGCTGGTGATTTAATCTGAGAAAGGTAGTTTGTTCTTAACAAGAACTTCCACTGTGTGTTGCGGCAGTTCTTACAGTGGTTTCTTCTCATTGCTGAGGCAGAACAGCAACAACCACTGGTAAAATTGGTTTAGACCATGCTTGACCTGACCTGCCATCCTTGTTTACCTGTAGATCACAGTCTAACTCAGTGCTAAACATGGCCACATCTAAACCCCAGCACATCCTGCACTCTTTACCTGGAGTATAGCTTGCCGTTCTGGTCGCCCCATGATAAAAACAAACGTGAAGGCTTTACAAACTGTGCAGAGGAGGTTTGTAGGAAGGAACTGCAGATGCTGGTTTAAACCGAAGATAGACACAAAATGCTGGAGGAACTCAGCGGGACAGGCAGCATCTCTGGAAAGGAGGAATGGGTGAAGTCTCGGGTCGAGACCCTTCTTCAGACTAAGGGCCTCGACCCGAAACGTCACCCATTCCTTCCCTCCAGAGAAGCTGCCTGTCCCACTGAGTTACTCCGGCATTTTGTGTCTATCTTCAGTATCTTTTTGTGTGCATCCTTACCAACTGCATCACAGTATGGTATGGCAACTGCTCTGTCTCCGACCGGAAGGCATTGCAGAGGGTGGTGAAAATTGCCCAACGCATCACCGGTTCCACGCTCCCCTCCATTGAGTCTGTCCAAAGCAAGCGTTGTCTGCGGAGGGCGCTCAGCATCGCCAAGGACTGCTCTCACCCCCAACCATGGACTGTTTACCCTCCTACCATCCGGGAGGCGCTACAGGTCTCTCCGTTGCCGAACCAGCAGGTCGAGGAACAGCTTCTTTCCGGCCGCTGTCAATCTACTAAACAACGTACCTCGGTGACTGCCAATCACCCCCCCACCACGGACACTTATTATTTATTTTTTTAATTCAAAATCGTTTGCTATGTCGCTCTTCAAAGGAGATGCTAAATGCATTTCGTTGTCTCTGTACTGTACACTGACAATGACAATTAAAATTGAATCTGAATCTGAATCTGAATCTGAATCTGTTACCACGTGACATCACACAACAAACTATTCCTCCTACAGATCAAAGTGTTAGCTGTTTGGGAGGGATCGCAACCTGTATGAAATATTCTGATTCAGGAACAGTAATTAAATTTCATGCTTCATAAAGCAGCATCTCTGACACCATGTGTCATTATCTGTTCTCAACCCTCTCCATTATACTAGAAGGTAGCTGGCAATATTGTCTAACAAGCAAAGGATTAGATTTCTATAAATAATGATAACCTTCCAAGGGACATTCCTTACAATGTGGTGTCTGACAGTTTCCATTAGACCACGAGACAAACGGGCAGACTTTGGTCAATAGACAATAGACAATAGACAATAGGTGCAGGAGTAGGCCATTCGGCCCTTCGAGCCAGCACTGCCATTCAATGTGATCATGGCTGATCATCCACAATCAATACCCCGTTCCTGCCTCCTCCCCATATCCCCTGACTCCGCTATCTTTAAGAGCCCTATCTAGCTCTCTCTTGAAAACATCCAGAGAACCGGCCTCCACCGCCCTCTGAGGTAGAGAATTCCACAGACTCACCACTCTCTGTGAGAAAAAGTGTTTCCTCATCTCCGTTCTAAATGGCTTACTCCTTATTTTTAAACTGTGACCCCTGGTTCTGGACTCCCCCAACATCGGGAACATGTTTCCTGCCTCTAGCGTGTCCAAGCCCTTAACAATCTTATATGTTTCAATGAGATACCCTTTCATCCTTCTAAACTCCAGAGTGTACAAGCCCAGCCGCTCCATTCCCTCAACATATGACAGTCCCGCCATCCCGTGAATTAACCTTGTAAACCTACGCTGCACTTCCTGAATAACAAGAATGTCCTTCCTCAAATTAGGGGATCAAAACTGCACTCAATACTCCAGGTGTGGTCTCACTAAGGCCCTGTACAACTGCAGAATTACCTCTTTGCTCCTGTACTCGACTTCTATTGGTATAAAGGCCAACATGCCATTCGCTTTCTTCACTGCCTGCTGTACGTGCATGCTTACTTTCATAGACTGATGAACAAGGACCCCCAGATGGGTCATTCGGACCATCGAGTCCACTCCGCCATTCAATCATGGCTGGTCTATCTTTCCCTCTCAAACCCCATTCTCCTGCCTTCTCCCCGTAACCCCTGACACCCGTACTAATCAGGAATCTGTCAATCTCTGCTTTGAAAATACCCAATGACTTGGCCTCCACAGCCGTCTGTGCGGCAGTGAATTCCACAGATTCACCACCCCCTGACTGAAGAAATTCCTCCTCATCTCCGTTCTAAAGGGTACATGCTTTTAACCTGAGACTGTGCCCTCTGTTTCCACGCTGCATCACTACAAATTAAGCCTAAGAACAAAAAATAGATTGACAGCTTATGAATCAAATCCAGGTACCACATTTTTACAACAAACTGTCTGATGAACATCTGAATGTTTCTTTACGCTGTGTTTGTGTTGAAGTTGCGCTGGCGTTCCAAACTACAGGCCTCTCACCTCACTGTAGATCAGGTTTAGAGGTATAGCATGGAAACAGGCCCTTCAGCCCATCAGGTCCACGCCGACCATCGATCACCCGTTCACACTAGTTCTATGCTATCCCAATTTTTGCAGCCACTCCCTACACATTAGGGGCCAATTAATCTATAAACCCCCGCCCTTTTGGGGAATGTGGGGGGAAACTGATGTTTAGTTTAGTTTAGAGATACAGCGCGGAAACAGGCCCTTCGGCCCACCGTGTCTGAGCCGACCCAGCGATCCCCGCACATTAACACTATCCTACTGATATTAAGGACAGTTTTTACATTTACCAAGCCATTAAACCTACAAACCTGTACGTCTTTGGACCATGGGAACACAGGGGGAACACACTGACAGTGCCCAAGGTCAGGATCGAACCCGTGTCTCTGGCGCTGTGAAGCAGCCCCTCTTTCAGCTGCGCCACCATGCTGCACAGCCTGTACAGTAATTATTATATTCTTTGAGATCTACATTGCAGTCATTGTGGAAAGCAGCAGTTAGAACATTAGAATCTATACGTAATCATTTTCATCAACAGAAGTATAATATTAACTGGTGTTTTTTACGATAGTCTGTTCTTTGCCTCTGTAGATATCACTGATCATTCAAATCTCTTTCGACTTTGGAGATACAGTGTGGAAACAGGGCCCTTCGGCCCACCGAGTCCGTGCCGACCAGCGGTCACCCCGTACACTAACACTATCCTACACACTAGGGACAATTTACAATTTTATCAAAGGTCAACACAAGATGCTGGAGTAACTCAGTGGGTGAGGCAGCATCTATGGAGTGGAGGAATGGGTGATGACTTGGGCCGAGACACTTCTTCAGACAATTTTACCATTTCAATTTTACAATTTTACCAGTTACCGAGAGGAAACCGAAGCACCCGGACGGAAATCATGCGGTCACGGGGAGAACGTGCAAACTCCGTACAGACAGCACCCGTAGTCAGGGTCTCTGGTGCTATAAGGCAGCGACTCTACCGCTGTGCCACCGTGCCACCGCAAAGACTAAGAGACAAATCTAGAGACATAGAAACATAGAAACATAGAAATTAGGTGCAGGAGTAGAGGCCATTCGGCCGTTCGAGCCTGCACCGCCATTCAATATGATCATGGCTGATCATCCAACTCAGTATCCCGTACCTGCCTTCTCTCCATACCCCCTGATCCCCTTAGCCACAAGGGCCACATCTAACTCCCTCTTAAATATAGCCAATGAACTGGCCTCAACTACCCTCTGTGGCAGAGAGTTCCAGAGATTCACCACTCTCTGTGTGAAAAAAGTTCTTCTCATCTCGGTTTTAAAGGATTTCCCCCTTATCCTTAAGCTGTGACCCCTTGACCTGGACTTCCCCACCTGGACAAAGTCCAATGTCCGCAATGGGGTAGAGGTGAATGGGACAGCACCCTAG